>NW_006159968.1:168061-220783 GCF_000334495.1 Tupaia belangeri chinensis | reverse complement strand
TTTTTTTTTTTTTTTGGAGAGGCTTTCGCTATAGGGCACGTGTGCTCGCCAGACAGAGAGACAGGAAGACAGAAAGCGAGAAATCACCCCCCAGGGGGGATGGTCACGCCGCAATCCCTTCTCTTCCATTCTCCTCTTGGGATCTTGGGCATGCACACACACGCGCCCGGCGTGAATTTTAAGCCACCAGGTCCGGGACGCAAACTGCTGTCGACTACGTGGGAGTCCAGCGACATAGCCATTACGCTAACTGCTGGTTCCTGTCAACTGGACTTTTTAAAAAAGTAAGTTTAATTATTTTCTAAGAGTGATTTTGAAAATAGTGTTACATAATAAAATATGTATTTAAGTATAGCTTCCAATTCACTCCATTTCATGTTTCACTGATTCTCACCATCTTATAGCACTGAAACGTAAAACACTTCCTACAGTTTGCTGTTTAAAAAAAATTAAAAAGGCAATCAAAACAAGTATCACTAGTCTTCTTACTGCTAGCTTTCAAACTGCCCCCATTCAGCCCCACAAGAACAATCTAAACAGCCGCATCCTTTGACTGAAATTTCAGCTTAAATGTTTCTATAACTTCCCAGCTGAGTTGTCATTTGTAAACCTTTTAAAAATGAATTATTAAAACAATTTCCATTAGTCTTTTGTCTTGCCATCATGCAACCATTTTTCCTTTGCTGTTTAACCAGTGAAAAGCCACTCTTATTAGCTATAAATACATGGCAGCATCTATGGGGAGCAGGCCTATGACTCACGCAGAGGGCTCCCCAGGGTGATCTCAGAGATGGCTGCATTCTGGGAAGCATGGCCAGGTCCACTCTCCACCCACAGGCACCTCCAAAGCAAGCTGGTCAGAATGTTTTCTCATCAACTTCTTCTATTCCCCTTCATAGTACTGGGACACTTCATTTACTTGGTCTTCGGGTAAATTCCTTCCAACTGTCTGTCCATCTACCCATCAAACATTATTGTAAATAACAGGGTATCATAAATGTGCTCCAGCAAGAATACAATTACAGCATGGGAGACTCAGATAAATAAGCTATTATCGTGCAGTAATTTGTACAACAGAGAAATTAAATGAATGCACAGGAAGCACCAAGTTATCAGGGCTAGTTTCCAGGGAAAGGGCCTATCAAAAGCAATTAATGCCATCAAAATAAAGTGACAGAAGGATGGTGGAAAATCTGCAATGGGAGAACAGCAGAGTCAAAGCCTCAGGATGCTTTGGGAAACTAAACATAGTTAAGAATGGCTAGATTAGAGAGTTTGTTCAGGCCAGTGGACAGAGATGAGGATAACAAAGGTTAGCGTAAACCAGCGGTCTCCCCTGCTACTTCAACCACTGCTCTAAGAGGCATTTTGTGCATTTTAGATTGTTTACATACACAATATATTCTTGGGACAACAAAGGTACCTTGTTTCAGAAATAAAAATAAGAAACCACAAATATGTAAAATGCGTGATTCTCATTAAAAGAAAGCAATCTATAAAGCCAATCAGTAGAACCCCCAAATGGTCTAGATGTAGAGTTGTAAAATCTCAGCCACTCTTTCTTTTGGGTCTTTGCTATAGTGTGCTTGCTGGAGAGACACACAGAGAGTGAGAAATCATCCACAAGGGGAGATTACCATGCATCGATCCCTTCTCCCTTCTCTCTAGGACTCTGCGCATGCACAAGAGACACACAGAGAGTGAGAAATCATCCACAAGGGGAGATTACCATGCATCGATCCCTTCTCCCTTCTCCTCTAGGACTCTGCGCATGCACACACATGCCCAGCATGATTTTCAAGCTGCAGGACCCATGACTCAACCACAGTAACCCATGTGGAGTCCAGCACCTTAACTCTCATGTTACCTGCTGGCCCCTCAGCCTTTCTTAGCAAGTTTGTAAACTAGAGGCTGGCAAGTGGCATGGTTGCTAAGGGCGCTGGACTTCCACATGGCTGACCAGTTCTTGTACCAGACCTGGCGACTTGCTTTACCACTTTCTCCCTCTCTCCCCAACCCCATCCCTCTCTGGTAAAATTAAATAAATGTTGAAATAATTCTTAAAAAAAAAAAAGATGTTTGTAAACTAAACTTACAACCTAGCAAACTACATATAAAGTCTTTGTTAGATACTAATGTACTGAAGAAAACCTCAAGAAATTAGAGTATCATAAATACTATATTAGAAGGAACATGTTGCTGTGTTATGGTTTCTGTTATTTCACATAAAGGGAAAGGAACTCTAAAAATATCCTCATGTAGTTTCTCCTAATCTGAACTATAAACCTTGCATGAATGTCAAAGTTAGAAAACTGTCTGTCTTAGATGATTTTGAAAGTGAAACGTGACCTATGGAGGAGACTGCGATAGTACACTAATTGCATTTACTGTTAGTATCTTCACGTGTAGCCAGATTTAAAACCAGTATTGGAGTTTTTTCTATCTAGAGTTAGAACTCTTTTACAATTAAAAAAAAAACGTGATTTTTTTAGATTTTAGAAAAAAACAGTTCCATTTTCCGTATCCCAGCTACAAATGCCTAAAATCTTCAAGGGTTCTGACAATTTCTAAACTTAAATATGATATAGAACTTTAGTTCTGGATATGGTGATGTGCTGTTATAAGCAACATGTAATTCAACTTTCCTAAAGTGACTTTCTCAGCACTTTGCAAATCCTTGGTTTTATTCAGTATGAAATGGTTCCGATTGTACCGATTTGCATTTTCTCTACTAGTGCACAAAAAAATGTTTGTGTTAATTGATGCTTTGGTTCTCTGTCATCTGCTACTCTTCCCCAGCCCTTTCATTAATCATTTAGATATTTCACTTTCTTTGTTAGTTACTGGTAGACATATTGAAAAGGTAAATATGTATGGCTGACCTTTTGTCTTTTATTACATTGTTTCTAAATTCGATATGGTCAGATTCAATCTTACGATTTATACTTTTTTTTTACATTCCATTCAACTGCTCCCTTACATCAGGGCAAACTTTCCTGTACTTCCATCTACAATACTTAAGATGGCATCCCTCTCCCCCCATTTATGTCTTTAATCCATTGAATTTCTCTGGAAAAGGTATGCACTGTTTTTCCCCACAGGTCATGGAATTGTCCTAGTGCCATTTACTGAAAAGGCATTCATTCCCCCATTCCCTGTCACACACCAGATTCTCACAGATCTGTTTATCTTACGATCTCCATTTATCCTCGTGCCACTAAGGTAGTTTTATCATTAGTTTTATAGTAAGACCCATTGTTTTTCATGATAGGTCCCTTTCTCTAACCTTATCTTCCTTTGAAAACAAAAAACAAAAAACTGCCTTGTTTGTCCACATAAAATCTTGTTTGGTTTATTCATGTCATGAAAACTGTTGATAATTTGAATGGGACTTCAATGGTTTATAAATTGAGAAGGGCTGCTGTAATGCAATGCTTTTTTCCGGAACATGAGATAATTGCTCAATTTATCTTGGTCTACTTTCATGAAATTATTGCACGTTTTTGCTGAATGTATTATATCCCTTATAGTTTTAGTTGTGGATTAAATTTTTAATTATACTTTCAAATAAACTGTTTCAGGAGTAAGGAACACTACTGATTTTTGCATATTGGTCTTATATCCCAAAATCTCAACTCTCACAACTGTTACTTTGCAGTTTCCACCAAACTTAAATAAAGAGCTGTCTTGTTGCCAACAATAATCATTTCTTCCTTCCCAATCCTTATGCTGTTTTATCCTCTAGCCTTACTGCCATGTCCAAGACACCCAGTGCACCATGGAACAGGTGTCTGACGGCTACTCTTGTCCTAATGCTGACGTTAAGGGAATTTCTAAAGCTTAACCACTCATTTCTGATGTTAAACATGGGTTTTGGGTAAGTTATCACTTACTGAATTAAGGAAGTTCCTATCAATTAAGAGAATGTTTTATTAGTTTGACTTTTAAAATCACGAATGTGTTGCTTGGAGTATTTAATTTGTAAAGAATGTTTATTTCATTCATGGGAAAGCATGAAAGACAGAGAGACCCTCAATAGCATCACGTTATGCTCTATTACCCCGGCACTGCAGCTAGTCAGGATCCTGGTATGCTCGTTCCACGTTTCAAGTCAACTCAGGATCTAAACCTACGAACAGCCATGTGGCTTCCAGCACTTGGGATCAGTAGGCTACTGCCTGTGCTGCCACAGCTGGGCCTACATGTAGATTTAAAAACTTTTTTAATTGCCAGAGAGCATGAGAGAGAGAAAACAAATCCCCAAACAGGGTATAGTCACACTGCAATCCTTTTTAACTACATTTCTCCATCCTGTCAGAATATGAGGCACACATTCACATATGCCTGGACATTTTTCAAGCTACGGGGTGCAGAATTTAGCAGTCAGCCATGTGGATCTGGCACCCTACACACACAGCGTTATTTGTAGATTTTTAAAAGACGTTTTCATATTTATTTATAATATGTATTTGGTAATACATTTTAAAAACGTTAATATTTCTAGGGCCAGCAGGTGGTGAGGTGACTAAGGTGCTAGAGTCCCATAGGGCCAACTGCAGTTCAAGTTCTGGACCCAGTGGCCCAAAAATTACAACAAATAAATATTTTAAAAAAATTTTTAATTTGGGACCAGCAGTTAGCGTAATGGCTATGTCGCTGGACTCCCACATAGTCGAGCACAGTTTGAGTCCCAGATCCGGTAGCTTAAAATCACGCCAGGTGCGTGTGTGTGCGTGCCCAAGATCCCAAGAGAATGGAGAAGGGACTGCGGTGTGGTCATCCCCCCTGGGGGATGATTTCTTGTTTTCTGTCTCTCTCTGTCTTTCTGGCTAGTGCACGTGCCCTATAGCAAAAACCTCTCCAAAAAATTTTTTTTTAATTTAAAATTTACACACATTCACAATTGCTCTGTAATTTAATAAATTTTAATTATATCCTTTTTCATATCTTATTCCTTTCCTGATATCAAAGAATCTTTTTTTACTGATCAGTCTTGCCAGGAGATTGATAATCTCTGGTTCTATCAGCAAAGAACTAGTTTTAAAGTTTCCTTTAAGCTTTATTTTATTTAAATGGCTACCCCAACTCATAAGGGTATTGTTTCATTACTGTGTCATATTTAGACAATACTCCACAGGGAATTTTTTTCCTGTATATGTAGTACACAGGAAAGGGTCTAGATAATTTTCTTACAATGTAGCTACCAATTGAAATACTTCAATGTATTTCTTCATCATAAATTAGGTCACCTAAATGTATGGCTCTGAGCCAGACTTTCCATTCTGTTACACTGGTCTACGAGGGGTTTTTGAAAAGAAATTAATGGAAAATGCATGTTATGAAAAACTAATGCTTGAATTTTAACTTTTGTGCCAAAATTCGTACTCTTTTTTCCCCATGAGCTATCTTTATACTTATGTTAACCAACATTATAGTCTTGACTACAACTATAGTTTTACAGTCACAGGTCTTCCTGTCAGATGTTTTTCAGTTTGTTGTTCAAGTTGTCCTTGGATAGTCTTGGTCCTTTACATTTCTATCAGTTTAATTCTTCCACGGTTAGGATTTTGCTAATACCATTATCAAAGTTACAGATCAATTTACAAAACCACCTTCCAAGTCATGAACACAGTATATCCATATATTTTCTATCTTTTAAAACTTTTCAATATTATGATTTTTAAAAACTCTCTTGAGGACCAGCAGTTAGTGTAAATGGCTATGTTGCTTGACTACCACGTAGTCGACCACGGTTCGTGTCCCGGACCTGGTGGCTTAAAACTCATGCCGGGCACGTGTGCGTGCATGCCCAAGATCCCGAGAGGAAAATGGAAGAGAAGGGATTGCAGCGTGACCATCCCCCCGGGAGGTGATTTCTCGCTTTCTGTCTCTTTGTCTCTATCTGGCGAGCACATGCGCCCTATAGTGAAAACCTCTCCAAAAAAAAAAGAAAAAAGAAACCTCTCTTGCAATTTTATGCTAGTGAAAATGGGATCAGCAGGTGACATGAAGGTTAAGGCAGCTGGATCCCACATAGCCAACTCTGTGGCTTGAAAATGAGATCAGCAGGTGGCATGAAGCGTAAGGTAGCTGGATTCCACATGGCCAGCTCTGTGGCTTGAAAATCACTCCAGATGTGTGCATGCCCAAAATCTCCAGAGGAGACTGGAGAGGAGATTGTAGATTGGCTATCCTTCCTGGGGGGTGCTTTCTCACTTTTCCTGTCTCTGTTTTTTTCTGGGGAGGTCACATGCACTATAGCAGAAACTAAAAAAATAAAAAATATATAACATGCTTATTTCAATTTCTACTTGTTTCCAATATATAGAAATACAAGTTAATTTTTATATAGTAACTGTATTCAATTACCGTGTGAAATTCATTACATATTTTATAGATTCTTTTGAATTTTCTATGCACACAACCAGTTGTCTATAAATAGTTCTAAGGAGTTTCTGCACAGCAAAAAACACTGTAACTAGTGTAAATCGACAATCCTCAGAATGGGAGAGAATTTTTGTTAACTGTGCCTCCGATAAGGGACTGATAACCAGAATACACAGGAAGAAAATGATTAACTCAATTAACTCAATTAAAACGTTGGAAAGTAAGCTGAATAAACAACTCTCTAAGGAAGACATATGAACAGCCAAAAAGTATATAAAAAATGCTCAGCATCCCTCATTGTAAGGGAGATGCAGATCAAAACCACAATGAGATACCACCTAATCCCAGCCAGAAAGGCGAAGATTAAAAAAACAAATAATGGCAAGTGCCGGAGGGGAGGTGGTGAAAGGGGAACACTCCTACACTTTGGTGGGAATGTAAATTGGTCCAGCCACTATGAAGAATGATATGGAGGTTCCTCAAAGACCTTCAAATAGAACTACCATGTAATCCAGCAATTCTACTCCTGGGTATCTACCCAAAGGACAGGAGAGCACTCAGTCAGAAAAACACTTGCATATCTATATTCATTGCAGCCTTATTCACGATTGCTAAGGCATGGAACCAACCCAAATGTTCACAAACAGATGAATGGATTGAAAAATGGTGGCACATATATTCCATGGAATACTATTCAGCCATAAAAAACAAGGCCCTGCAATTTGATAGAAAGTGGATGAATATGGAAGATCTGTTGCTGAGTAAAGCAAGTCAGACTATGAAAGAGAGACATTGCATGTCTCCACTTAACATATACCGACTGTCTGTACTCTATGGTAGAGAGTGAAAGACTGGAGAACATAAAAGAATTCAAAAATTATAATGGAGGGGCCAGCAGGTGGCATGGTGGTTAAGGGTGCTGGATTCCCACATGGCCAACCACGGTTCAAGTCCCAGACCTGGTAGCTTGCTTTCTCGCTCTTTCTTCCCCCCTCTCTGGTCAAATGAAAATAATTAAAAACAAACAAACAACTCTTTAAAAAAATTGTAATGGACACCAGAGACAAAGTGGAGAGTGTGAGAGGGGAAGAGCATAGAAAATTTGTGGGGAAAATGGAGAAGATACTTGTGGGACACAGATAAGGTTTATTATCTGTTGACAAGGATGTGTATGGTGGTCTCAACTGGGCTGGACTGAAGTGTATATCGTGCAGGGTAAAGTCTCTTCATAATCTCAATGATGTATAGCTATTTAATGTATGAATAATAAAAAATACATAAAAAATAATTTTCTCCTAAGCCTAATGCTTATTTCAGGCATTACTTACTAAGATCTCAAATGTAAACAGTAGAGACAACTGACCTTTTAGTTTTGTTAGCTGTCTCTACTATAATTAATCTCAAGTTTTTAAAAATTATTTCCTAGTTCTTTTTCTCTAGTTTCTTGAAAAAAGCTTGTGTTACTGATTTTCAGCCTTGCTTCTTTTCCAGTATGTGTGTGTAAGACTATAAATTTTCCTCCATGCACTGTTTTAGCTGCAACTCACAAGTTCTGGTGTTAGATCTTTGTTATTATTTACTTCAAAATATTTAAAGATTTGTTTTGATCTACTCTTTGATTCAGAGACTATTTAGAACTCTATTATATAATTTCTAAATAGTTGGAAGTTTCTCTAATCTCTTTGTCATAGGTCTAGTTATTTTCACTGCCTAAGAAAATACAGGATAAATGCTTTTGATATTTTGAATTTATTGGTTTATGACTCCACATAGGGTAGCTTTGGTAAATAATTTACACTTGAAGAAAATGTGAATTTTTTTGATTGAGTGTTCAATATATGTAAATTGGCTGAAGTTTTAACAACTAACATTAAGACTGTCTGCATTGTTTTTTTTTGCTGTTGTTGTTGAGCGGCCTGTGGTCCTAGATATGCCAAGAGCTACTGGAAAAGCCAAATAAATATCCAACTATAGTTAAAGATTTAATTCTTCTGTTATTATTTTGCTCTTTTGCGTGCTCTCTCTATACACACACACGCATATAGTTTCTTGCCATAGGGCATATGTGCATACCAGAGAGAAGAGAGAAATCAGTCCCCAGTGGGTACAGCCATGCCACAGTTCCTTCTCCATTCTCATCCTAGGATTTGGGGCATGCAGGCACACTCACACTTAGCATGCTTTTCAATCCACAGGGTTTGTGACTGAAACCACAGAATCAGCCATGTGATATCCAGAGCCTTAAACTCCATGGCATCTGCTAGCCCTGCTTTATAATTTTTTTTTAAATAGATTTTTGCTATAGGGTGAGTGTGCTCACTGGACAGAGATAGAAAACAAGAAATCATTCCCCAAAACGGATGGCCATCCTGAAATCCCTTCTCAGTTCTCCCCTGGGATCTTCAGCAGACATGCACCCAGTGTGATTCTGAAAACACAGGGTCTGAGACTCAAACTGTGGTCTGCTATGTGAGAGTCCAGTGACATACTGCTATGCCATCTGCTGGTCTCGCTTTATAAAATATTTTAAATTTGTTTTTGGCACATAGAGATCGAGAGTCCTTCTGTGGTCTGGGTGAGTTCTTTTAAAATGTCCCTTTTAATTTCTAGTAATACTTCTTGCTTTAAATTGCTTTGCCTGATACTAGTCATAGTTTTCATTTGATTGTTTACTTGATGTATCTTTCCTAATGCAATTATTTTTAACCTGTGCATACCCTTACATCTGAAATGTGTCTCTTGTAAGTGGTATAGTAGAGCAGTTTTCAGCCTGGTAATTTTTCAACTTCAAGTCATTTAAAGTGTCTGAGTTTGTATTTCACAATTTTAACTTTTACCCATCTGTTTCATGTTCCCTTTTCTACTTTTGCTTCTTTTATTTTTTACTTCTATTAAATTGTCACATCTGTTTAATAGTTACTGAATTCTATTATTCTTTTAGTGCTTAAGAGATTGTAACATGTACCCTTGACTTCACAGCCTAATTAGTGTTAAGTTTACCACTTATCCAATGCTAAAACCTGAGAGCATGAACTCCATTTACCCAGCTCCTATCTGTTGTTATTGTATAGTTCATAAGGGTTTAAAACAGTCAATATTCATTCTAACTTACCCATATGTTACCATTTCTATTGTTCTTCATTTATTTTTGCTGTACTATGAATGTGTCCCTTTAGAATTCATGTATTGAAATCTGGTGAGCCTTTGTTGTTGAAAGGATATGGATTTAATATGACTATGATGTTGAAAGGAGAGGCCACGGGGAGGTGACTGGGATAGGATGAGGTTATCAGATGGGGCCCCCAGGACTGTCCCTGGTAGGTTTATGAGGAAGAGAAAGACCAGACACAGACACATGCGTCCCTGCTCTGTCTTACCATGTGATCCACCAGCAAGGCACTAACCATATGCAACACTTGGCTGTCCAAAATTGTGAGCTAAATAAACCTCTGTTCTTATAAATTATCCAGACTCATGTTATTTGTTATTAGCAACACTAACAAACTAAAATGGACCCACATCAAATTTTGACTTTTCTTCTTCATGCAGATAATGTTTCCAGCAGGAGAACTATGCTTCTCAGCAACCTTTGCAGTTAGTAGTCAAGTGAAATAGCTGTGGCAAATGAGACACAGCTGGGAGTTTCTTTGGGCTAGAAACAGTAAGACCTCTGGCTTCCCCTTTCCCTTCCTGCAATCTGAAGTGAAGTTACTTTCTGAAGGATGTAATGGTGCCAATGCCCAAAGTCAATGTGGGAATTCTACATGAGAGTTAAAAATAAACAAACCGTATTTTGTTCAAGCTACTGTTCCTTTTACACAGTAGCTCAAGCTGTAAATAATATATACAGTACTTTGAAAAGCATATCAAATGAGGAAAACACAAAACAGAGTTGGAAGAAAATGTTTATTTAGCAAAAAGACATAAAGTCAGTAAGAATAGGGGGAGGAGAAATGAGAAGTGGGGAACTTTAAGAGGTTACTTTAAAACTTGGTCACTGGGACCTCAGTGCAGTGGTGTGCACTGGGTGATGCTGCTACTCGGCAGGCTGAGGCCATATGGGAGCGTTTGAGTCCCAGTCCACCCTAGCAGCCAGGCATGGTGGCACAAACCTACAGTCCCAGCTACTAGGCAGGCTGAGGTGAGAGAACTGCAACATGACAAGACCTTCTCTTAGAAAAAATAAACAAAAAAACTAAGTATGGTAATTGAGAAATGATTTAGACAGAACCCTCATAGGTAATGGAGGTTCATGTGCCATAACCACTAGAGTAAAAGGTACTTAAAATAATCTATTTTATTTGCATTAGTAATATTGACAATTTTCTCTACATTTCCTCCAATGTTTTTAGTTCATGTCTGAAGTTACCAATTTAACTGTAGGAGAATAATTGGAAGTACCGACTTACCTTCTTGTGCCCAGAAATGGTAGCCTTTAATATTGCAACTTAATTGTCAGGTAATACCTTTAGCCTGTTATTCTTCCCTGCAACATTCGCAAAATGGGAGTACAATTACTTGGTCATTTAACATTTTGGTTCTGTTTTTCACTATATAACCAACAGTATCATATAGCAGTAAACAATTGTACATGTGACAAAATAAGTTGGCTTTTCTCAAATTTAAAGGATGTAGAACTCACACAAATTTCATTCAAGAAATGAAAGTCTCTATTTTCCAGACACAGCCCTAGTATTTTATGAGTGTTATAAAGCTTGATTACTGTTACACAACTAGAAAATAACAGAGCTATAATGTAAACTCTTGATTCCAAGAGCAACACTTTTTTTTTTTTAGTTTTTGCTACAGGGTGTGTGTACTAGTCAGAGAGCGACAGAGAGAGGGAAAGTGAGAAATCACCCCTAGCCCCCCTTTATAAAGATGAATAAACCAATCTCTGTCTTTGAGGAGCTCATAATCTAAGAAGAAAACCAGGCACATATACTGGCGATAAAATTAGCATTAGTGGTAACAATTTGGCACTAGTGAGTACCAGATACATGTATGGCAATTTTATCTAAGAGGTTCAAGATCAAGATCCTATTAAGACTTAACATTTGAATGTTGAAGAATGAGAGATCCCCTGGGAGCTTAGTATGTACCTGGACCTATGCTAAGGGATAAATATAAATTATCTGATCAAATACTTATTATCAACAAGTCTAGGTGATTTAACCTGGAACTCACTCTGCTAAATAATGTGCTATACATGCACACACAAAAACTATCAATTGATGGTCACAGTGGAAACAGAACCTATGAGGTTATGACATTCTCATTCACCTACAAAGAATACGAGGTCATAATGCTTAAGAAATGCACCGAAGGTCACATAGCAAAGATAGAGATATCTCAGCTATTCTACTGAGGGCCTGTATGCTTGCCGTATGATCACTTTTCCCTGAAACTGTCATTCTCTTCCTGATTTTGCCTTTAACTCCTTCAAACAATCGATTCACACTGAGAGGTATTCTCAAGTCATAAGCCAACTTACCAAAGGATGAAGTCATTAGATGACTGCAGCATGAGGAAACATGACTTAATAGGGTTGGCTAATATTTAAAACAAGGTATTTACTGTAAATATCAATATTGTAGAAGCAATAATGTGAAATGATTGGGAAACAGGTTAAACAAGTCTGCCAATGTTTACAAACACTGCTCCTTACATACATTACCTCTTATATATAGAAATAAATACAATGCATGAATAGAAATCCCAAGGTACCCAACAGTTGTAGACAAGACTTCACTAATGCAATCTGTTCTGGTCTACCAAGTGCCTCTCTCTCTAAGCCTTCATAATCTATTTTCTGACTGCTAACATTCCTGCGCGGCCTGGCCCACACAATGGTGGCAGGCATTCTGATTAGTCTTTCCTGATGTCAGTCCTTAGAAGCCGTCCATCTGCCTTGCCTGAGCTGCCTGAGGCATTCTTACTCATTATCTTACATATACCTAGAAAGTACAGACTATCTAGTCTGTTCAGTAGAATCTGCAAGTTTGGGTACTTGTTCGAAAATAAAAAGTTGACTCTCTTAGAGCAGTAATAAATACTACCATTCTTATGATGCATGTAGTTTGTTTTTGTTTTGTTTTGAAGAGGTTTTGCCTTAGGGCATGTGTGCTCACTGGGGTGAGAAAACAGAAAGATAGTGAGAGGGAAAACAAGAAATCACCTCCAACGGGGGAAGGCCACACCACATTGCGTCCTCCTCCTGAGGTCTTGGGCATGTACAAAACACACGCCTGGCATGAGTTTCAAGCCCCTGGGTACAAGACTCGAACTGTAGTCGGCCATGTGGGAGTCCAGCAATGTAACCATATGCTGGCCTCCCTCATGATGCGTGTAGTTTTAAAAACATATTTTACCTTAAAAAAAAAAAATCAAGGTGCATGATTTCTAAGGTCGACCAGGATAAACATTACAGAATTTGGGAGTAGACACTGTCAGAGTTCATAGGAGTTTAGAAGCAAAATAAATAGAAGCCGTTATTTACCAAAAAAAACTTTGTTGCCAGCACTGTGTAGGTTCTTCACATGGTTCTCTTAACTAATTTTCAGAAAAACCTGATATAATTATCTTTTTATATAAAGAACGGTCCAGAAAAGATGAGCACCTTGTTCAAGGCCCACATATGACAAGTAGAGAGCCTAGATTAAACTGGAGGGTTATCTAATTTCCAAGTGTATATTTATGTTGTGAAATATACAAGGAACTTTAAAAAGTTGATGGAAAAAAAAAAACGGAATTAAAACAGATACAAAGAAAAAATACAGACTTTACTTCTTAACACAAAGTCCATCAAGTTCAAGACCCTTTTCTAAGTGATGAAACCAGCCATTTAGCACGTTCATAAGATGACAGTCCTAGAAACCTAGCCATGTCCACTGCAGGCTTCTTATTCATTCATTCATTTACTATTAACTGAATAAAAATGGGTGCCCCTTAAGCATATTTTTAAGATTAGGGAACAAAAAGTCAGGAGGAGCCAAACTGGGACTGTAAGCTGGATATCCAATGACTTCCCACTGAAACTCTCACAAATTGCTTTATCTGAAGAATGAGCAGGACTGTCATCACAGCAGAGAACTCGGTGAAGTTCTTTGGCCCTCCAGAAAGGTAAGCAAAATGTCTGAAGCATCCCCCAAAACTGCAGCCTTGACCTTTGCTCCTGAGTGGCCCACTCTTGCTCTGACTGGACCACTGCCACGTCTTTGGTCTTCCTCTTAGTAGTCATTGCTTTGATTGTGCTTTGTCTTCAGGATCCTACTGTAGAGCCATGGTGAGAGCTCCCGTTACAACTCTTTGAAGATCAAACACTTGATCTTGATCTCACTTGTTTAAAATTTCCATTCAAAGTCCTGCTCTTGTCTGCAGCTGATCTTGGCACAACAGTTTGGGACTCACCAAGCAGAAAATTCTCAACTTTAATTTTTCAGTCAGAATTGTGTAAGCTGAACCCTCTGAGTTCTATGATACTGGCTACCGTTCCTGCTGTTAATCATAAGTCCTCTTCAATTAGGCCATACACAAGATTCATTTTTTCCTCTGAAAGTAAGGTGGATGATGTACTCTTGTGGTGGCTTCAACATTCTCTCATCCCATCCCCCCCTTTTTAAAAATTTGCTATAGGGTGCATGTGCTTGCAAGAGATAAAGAGACAGAGACACAGAGTGAGAAAGCACTCCCTTAGGGGGATGGCCACACTGCAATCCCTTCTCCTCCATTGTCTGAGGAATTGGGGCACACACATACAAGTGCTCAGCATGTTTTTCAAGCTGCCAGGTCCAGAAACAAGTCATGTAGCCTGTCACATGGGATTCAGCCACCTTAACCACCACGCCACCAGCTGGCCCTCCTATCCTTTTTTTTATTTAAGTTTTTTAGAGGACAGTAGGAAATTTATTAACTCTATTACAGACCTGTTTTCACAGTGACAAGCAAAATATTTGACCAGTGTTTTAAAATATTGCTTTAAGTGACAAATTCAACAAATGAAAGAAACTATTACTCAAGCTAATACCAATAATTAATGTATAAACTGGCTCTAAATGAGAATTTTTCAAAATATACACTAAACACAGTCATTAATTTGACCATTACTGTATATATTTTAAAAAGTAATGTGGAATAGAAAACAATTTGGGTTGATGTATTTGTAAGTATTTTATGCAAAGCATCATTATCTGTGTGTAGAAATCATCTTTGACATTGCATTTGTTTTTGTCTGTAGTGTTTCCTCTCTTTAAGGCTTTATCCTACCCCTGGCAGATGACTACAACTTTAATTTACATGATAATGAAGGAGTCCTATCCCTTCTTTAAATCAGAAACCCATTTGTAAACTCCTAACTTCTTTGAGGTCACTGTCCCCATAAATTATTTTTAATAATTAATTAATTAATTAATTTATTTATTTATTTATTTTCAAATTTCACCAGAGAGAGATGACAGAGAGAAAGCAAGCTGCCAGGTCAAGGACTTGAACCAGAGTTGTCCATATAGGAGTCCAACACCTTAACCACCATGCCACCTGCCAGTCCCATGTCCCCATAAACTTTTCACAAAGCATTTCATTCTTCCACCCAAGCTTCACCATAAACTGATGTTTGTTCTTGCTTCAATTTCATGTTGCTCTTTCCAAACTGATGCCTTCTCCTTCTAGTACCTCAAACTAGATCTCGTTCAGATACAAGTTGACATAAGTTTATTTTGGTGAAAAAAATTTTTGAAAACATACAAAAATGCACACACAAAAATTCTAACTGTGAAATTTCTAATTTTATAATATACCGACAGCTTTGTGAAGAATTAAAAAGTATAACATCTTTTTATTTTAACCTAGAATTTGAAACAAGAGTATTTCTAGTTTATAAACTTCAATATGAAGCTATTCGCAATGAAAAGAGGTTATCTAGTTGCATTACTGCTGGGCTACCGTCTAGTTCTCTGGTAATACAATGAAATAACAAACTGCAATATGGTAAATGGGGGGGTATTTCAACATTTACCCATATTCTGTAACATTTAAAACTGAAAAGCACACGTTTATGAGAAAAATTTCTTTCATTCCTACTAAGTACAGTTTATGAAAACTTGAAAAACACATTTCATAAAGCTACTTTTAGATTATATGCTTCCACAAATTGTACTACAATATTTTTCTTGAAGCATTATAAATTGTAAAATAATTTAAGCATTTTAACTCACTAAAAGTAAGTTTTGCACACAACTACATAATAGAACAGCTCCCTTTAAATAATAAAGAACATAATAGGGTCCAGCCTAAAGTCTACTGGCTCAGGGACATGGATTCCACATGGCCGGCTGTAGTTCAAAACCTGGCTCCAACGGCTTGAGAAACACACTGGGCATATGTGTTCACACGCCTAAAACCCTGATGGGTTAGAGAAATGGAGGACAGACTGAAGCGTGAACATACCATGTTAGGAGGTATTTTCTCCCTCTCCTTCTCTGTCTGTCTCTCCCTAGAGAAGGCATGTAACCTCTGGCAATTGAAAAAGGAGAAAAAAATAAAAAAGTAGTTTATTGAACAAATAAGATATCATTTAAAACAGTACTCACCTTCAAGAACAAGTTTCCATGTCTTCACATTTTTATTGTGAATTTCTCATAACGTGTAGATATTTTCCATAGAAAATGGATAAACATGAATTCTAATTCTAGATATAGGTATAAATAAGAACTTAAAGAAACTTGCCAAGCTGTTGGAATAATATGCACTTCTCAAGTAATTTTTCATTTGGTAGCTTTTTATTTTGCTTTTTACCTATATAAAATTAGGATGTGTCACCAAAAAATGAAAAGTAAAGCTGATTTCACAGATATAGAAAAAAAGGAAAACAAAGATGTAGAACATTAATTTTAAGTGAACTATTTTAACAAAGGCATAAATATGGACATATTTAGATCAATTAATACATATCTAGAACTTATTATCAGATATTAGCTTATCTTTAAATTACTTAGAAATGTATAGCAATGTCATACTCTGGAACAAAATAACAATGACACACTTTTTTTTTTATTTTTTAAATTTTATTCATTTATTTTAATTTGACTAGAGAGACACATGCAGAGAGAGAGAGGGAAAGTGAGGAAGCAAGCCACCAGGTTCAGGACCTGAACCATGGTCAGCCATGTGGGAGTGTCCAGCACCTTAATTACCACACCACCTGCTGGTCCCTGACACACATTTTTAAAATAATAATAGCTACCAGCGTCAGCAGATAGCATGGTGGTTAAAGTGTTGGACTCCCATATGGCCAACTGCAATTCAAGTCCCAGATTTGCAGGCTTGCTTCCTCACTTTCCCTCTTTTTCTCTCTCTCTGTCTTTCTGGTGAGTGCACATGCCCTATAACAAATTAAAAATAATAATAAATAAAATTAAATAATTTTTTAAAGAAAAAAGTATTAATATTAGGTTACTTGCAAAGTCATGATACATTTTTACACAGAAAAACATGTCATGACTTTTCAGAGAACCCTCATGTATTTCTTTTTTCTTTTTTTTTTTGAGAGGTTTTTGCTGTAGGGCACATGAGCTCGCCAGACAGACAGAGACAGAGAGATAGAAAGTGAGAAATCACCCCTCAGCGGGGATGGCCACGCTGCAATCCCTTCTCCTCCATTCTCCTCTCGGGATCTTGGGCACGCACACACACGCGTCCAGCGTGAGTTTTAAGCCACCGGGTCGCGGACGCGAACCACGGTCGATTACGTGGGAGTCCAGCGACATAGCCATTACGCTAACTGCTGGTCCCAAAGCTACCTTTTCAATATACCAAGAATCATTCTAAATACTTTAACTGGTATATTAACTCATTTAGGTGCAACAATCCTAACATGTAGGTACTATTACAATTGCATTTTAGCAGACTGAAGAAACAAGGAGATTAGGAACTTCTCACAAAGTAACAAGGCTAGAAAGTAACAAAATCAGGTTATGAGCACCAGAAGCATGGCATCAAAACCCTTCAGTACCAAACTGTGGTGATACCAAAGAGTCAAACCATTCTCATTAAACCAGAAAGTTGGCATCTTCTGTATTGCTAAAATACAAATAAGTTATGTCTACTTTAAACATTATAGCAACTATTTCTTTACTTGGGGTTTGACACAGGGCACATGCACTTGCTGGAAAGAAGCAGAGAGGAGAGAGACAGAGACATAGAGAGGGAAAGAAATTCCCCCCCTGGGGGGAGGGGCAGGATGGCCATATCATAATGCCTTCTCCTCCATTCTTCTCTTGGGATTTTTGGCATGCACACACGTGCACCTGGTTGATTTTCAAGCCACCGGGTCTAGCGCTCGAACTACAGTCAGACAGGTAGGCGTCTGGCACACTAACCACCATACCACCTGCTGGCCTGATAGCAATTATTTATTAACACCTACAATATGGTGAGGTAATAATAGCACTTTCTGAGTACTTAATGTGACAGGAACTGTACTCATGAGCCACTCTGTCTTCATCATGTATGTTAATCTATATAACCAACACACCAATTTTGCAGACGGGAAAACCAGTGAGATGCCAAACAGTGTCTTCACTTGCTCCAGATCCAGCAGCAAGTTCACTGGTGGAGTCCACACAGTAACAACTCCCTGATGCTAAACCCCACGCTTGCTGAAGCCCACTGCGATGCCCGCAGACACGGCCCCAGCCACCGCAAGAGGACATTCTTTTCTCCTGATACCCAGAACAACGTCATGTTAGATAACATAACAGAATTGAAAAGTATGATGGTAATTTAGAATAATTACCTTTTTAAAAAATCAAGCTTCTATAAAGTATTCTTGCCAAGTCGTTTACCAATAAGCTAGTGGGTTGATATTCCAAGTCAGCTGAGGTAAACATCCACCTCCCAGCCAATCCATGCATTACAGCTGAGTGTAGGATGTTTACATGAACTGAAACTCAGTTTAGAGCAGGACTTTCAAAACTTTACCCTGTGTATATTGGTCCTTTACCTGACAATCAACAGTACATTAAGGCATATTTGATACAATTTTTTCCTATCTAAAAAGACAACTTGTATAATCTTTTGAAAAAATAACAGGCACAGGCATTCAAGTAAACTATTGATTCAAAGTATAAAACTGAAACAAAGTATAAAATCTAAGCAAAGAACAAAGTGATACTCTTTTCACAGAGGGACTGTGCAGCAACTGCAGACACCCTGTAGCTCCAAGTCTAAATGCAGCTCATCTTACAGCCTTTTACTTTCCCATGTTCTTCCCATGCAACAACTGAATTTGTATGTACAGGGACCCATTTTGATGGCCAATAAAATGCATCAACCACCCATTCTTCATTAAGATGATGCCCATTTTGGAGAAAAGACAAAGCTGATAATAACACCTGTGAAAATCTCAGTCCCCTCTCTTCGTTTTTGCCCCTTCCTGTCTTTGGTACTTCTCCCATACTCATAATTCAGATCTGTTCCCCCCCAGCCATGTCTTTCTACACTCTGATCTTGTTCCACCCCTTCTCCTGTGCTGTTAAACTACCTCAAAGAAATCCCTCTCCCTTGTTCTGCACTCCTTGATTTAAAAATTACCACACATACCCTTACTAAGCACTAAAAGCGGCCTGCTATGGTTTGACTGTGTCCTTCCCAAAAGTCATGTATGGAAAATTGGCTGCTATCTGAAGGCATTAAGAAGGTAGAAACTTGAAACTAGCACTTGGTGTAGTGGTTGAGATGCTGGATTCCCACAGGGCCAACCATGGTTTGAGTCCTGGACCCAGCAGCTTGTAAATTTCTAACAAACCTTTTTATAATCAAACTGTTGGATTATGCAAGTTTTTAAGCTGGGAATTTTATGTTTTACTTGAGTCACTAACTGGGCATAATACCTAACAGGAGAAAGAATGTAAAATGGGCTCCATGGTTATGAAAGTCGGGACCCTAACTGCAGCAACAGCTAGGGGAGAAGCATCTTCTTGACTCCCACCCCAAACTGACTGAATCAGAAACTACTCCAGCGGGGCCTAGCAGCCTGTGTTTAATTAATAAGCCCTCCAAGTAATTTCGATGCAATGCTAATATTTGAAAGCCTGTAGATGAACTGTTTCACCAAACATGCTAGAAGTCAAAGCAAAGACAACAGGAAGAGTCAAGTTATTAGGAGGGCTGTGATATGTTACAGATAAGAAAAAGGCCACGTCACAGCATATATCACATGTCCACTCCTAATTAACTAGACTGGGGAAACTGGCAGATGCTATCTGAAATGGCATAATTTAGAAAGTAATTAAGCTTAGACTGATACTCAAACTTAAAACAAAACAACAAAACTCCTGCGCACACACAGCAAATACGGACACACTGATCCAACAATGAAGCAGTAACGGGAGGAGTGGAAGGAATGAGAGCTGGGACATGCTACGTGCAACAGGGTTCAAGGTTCACAGCCCACAGCTGGGTCTCCCCAAGCCTGGGACTCTAAACCGAAGGGATTGAGCAAACCGTCTACTTTTATAACCATTTTTCTAACCAAAACTGGTTAGAAAAAAAAGCATCTAATTTGAACTACCTTGACGATACAGCTTTATAGTTGTTTGCTTAAAAAAGTAACACTTAAAAACAATCCCAAAGCATATACTAAGAATACTGTCACTTGCAGAATGGTGTTTAATAAGTGAAAATGTCTTACATTCAATGTCAGTTGGATAAAAACAAATCTTACACAATAAAGAATTTCTGAGCATTCTAAACCCCATCCATAAAAACCACACACTTTCCCCCTAAATTACTAAGTCAAAAGCCGGGGTAACAGCTGTTAAAAGTTTATTGGCAAATATTGATGACTAACGTGTATGGCATCTGCTCAAAGTAATCAATTGTCAACCTTGCAGGCCAGTGAGAAGTTTGTGATTCTCCAGAATTAAAACATAAAGGCACCTGCAGATGACTACAGGTCACGATGAAGTACAATGAAGCAAGGGCATCCAGAATTAAGGCTGACATGGTCTTTGATTCACCTCATTAGAGCAGAAAAACAGAGGAAATGTTACATAACTCAGATTGTACCATTAATCCTGCAGCATCAGGGATAACAGGACTGCCGGGCACAGGGCAATAGCTTTACGCACACTTCTCTTTTACCTTACATTTACCCTATGTTTCTGAGAAACCTTTCAAGTTCAGCTGTGCAAATTATTAAGTTACGCAGTTTCTATATATCTCACTGAAGAGTAAAGCTATATATAAACCTTTTCAAAGGTAATAAAAAATGCCCATGGTCAAACAAGAGAATCCTATTCCAGAAGGCACCTTGCACTCTACCTTTGGCAAGGAAGACCTCTTGGGCTCTCTATAATGGCTCTACCCATTCATGGCTATTTGGAATCTATGGCTTGCAATATGCTATGAATTGGAGGGTCAGAGACTATGCACTAAATCTGCTTTATTAAGAGCTCATGGGAAGAAATCAGTAGGTGGCACAGGGTTAAGGCACTGGACTGCCACAAGGTTGACCACGGTTCAAGTACCAGATCTATCACTTGAAATTCAGGCCGGGACATGTGTGTGCATTCCCAAAATCCCAAAAGGAGAATGAAGAAGGGATTCTGGCATGGTCATTCCCCGCTCCCAGTGGGGTGGGTGATTTCTCACTTTCTGTCTCCCTGTTGAACACATGCACCCTGTAGCAAAAATCTCTTTCTTGGGGGGAAAAAAAAGTTCATGAGAAGATATGCTTAACGCATGCTAACTATCAATTGTTAAGAGTTATACTCACAAGTGGCAAACCTGCTCGGATCTGAAGCAACTAGTCCTCTTCCTCCAAATATATCATGTGGACTACCACTCTAACAAAGGAACATTTAAAAATAAATACTCTGCACAGATATATCTGGACCAATACATTATGATCAAAACTGTCATTTGCTCATATGGCTAAAAAAAGGGAATGTAGCTACTGCTGCAATAAATAAAAATACAATAATTAGAATGCTATACATGCAAGATGCTTTACTTGATGTTTATGGCAGAAAAACCCAGAATTATAAAGGTAATATGTCTGCCCTCAGAAAGCCTGTAGTCTAAAGAAGATAAGCACGTAAAAATTAGATTACCAAGAACATTATCTTTTAAACAATGTACTGAACCTAAAACAGTTGATGTTGAGCAATTTAATAGTAATAAATGATAAAAAAAAAACCCAATGCTTTCTTAAGGAGAAAAATGACAATAAAATAGAAATGCCTTCAAGTATTTAAAGGCAAATTGAAATAATAAAACAAAATTTTAAAACTCATAAAAATACCTATCATCAAATAATAGATGGTCATTTAGTCTACACTGATGCCATCTGTGAGACAAGTCCTGGGTTATTCGGGAAAAGCTGTGGGAAAGCACAGAAATGAGACGCAGTGCACTTGCTCACAAGCCAGATACATGCTAATAGAAAAAGTCAAACAGTAACCTGAAAATACTTACAAAACACACTTTGTACACGAGGACGTACGTAACCGTCAGCAAACGTCAACAGGCTTAGTGGTTTCAGGCCTGGCAGTTTTTCAGAGGAGTGCTCTGATTAGGAGATGTGACATCATTCAGGGTGAGAACAGGAAGTGGGCAGGGAGCAGAGGGAGAAAAGGCTTACACACATCTCAACGACATGAAGACCGAAATCTCTTAGGTTGTGTCTCTGAGTGGCGGTACTAAATGTATCCTTCAGATCTACAAAATTTATGAAGGAGAAAATCAGCTTCCTGAACTAGAGGGAAGTTCAACTCCAGCCTACTTGGAAAGGTCAATAAAGAATAAAAGGTCACCAACAAAGCAAAACCAAGGAAGAAACCACAGGCGAGCAGGGAGGGGCTTTTCAAAAACGAAATTCTCTCCCGCCCAGCAGCAGCAGCGCACGTTAAGTCCAGGAAGCTCGGAGGGCACATCCCGTGGCCAGGACGGCAGCCTACGTCAAACTCTGGCAGGACACGTGCTGCCAGACAGAGCAGTAAGTGAAGGAAGCCAGAGATGCCCGACGTTTCGCTACACACTTGACAGCCCCCTCTGCTCCGCAGATATAATTACACAAAGATGATGTCTGTGAAGAGCCGGTGGCAGCAAACATCTGACTGAAAGCTTAGCTGTGTTTTACAGCTTCCAGTCGGGGATGTTTACAACAACAGACTTTCTCAACGGCGAGTTAGCAGGAGAAATGGGCACAAATGCTCCAGTCACCATCTTTAGCCAATGATTTGTAGAATTTCTAGAGGTCAATAATAGCTGTGACATCTTGAAAAAAATGATAAAGTTAACACTGTACTAATTAATTAACAAGAGAATAAGTGGTTTACCAAAAGCTGTTTCTCCTAAATATTTAAGTTTTAAAAGACAACAAGTGTTACACATTTATCTTGGCAAATATGCAACATTAATGATATTACCCTGTTATCCTACATCAGGATACATTTTTCTAGTGCATGCACTAGTTTTTCTCTCTCAAAGTTTCGCAATAACAAACTACAAAATGACAACTTTGATGATTAGCATGCCCACATATCTCAATGTGACCCAAACACTCCCAATATATGCCTACTGCTCTGATATTATGATTAGAAGTGGCCTATTAATGCAAGTGCCCTGACTTAGAGGACAATGGATACAGTGGGTTTTACCTGCAGAGGAGTCCCACAGAGTAAGACTCTAATAGTGTTTCCCTGTCCCCTGATTCAGGTTAGGGAGGTGCAGTTCATGGAAAGGAGCAGAGTGGCTAATAAGAGGAACAAACACATGACCTTGGCCTTGTTTATATATTACATTGAAACCATTTTGTTTCCTGCACAATTTTCTTTAAAAGAGTGAAGACTAGGTGAAATATATAACTTACCCTCCACTGAAATCAAGATTTGCTTTAGTCCAAAACATGCAAAATAACCACCTTAAAATAAAACAAAACTATACAATAATAAGTCTATAATTAAGTCACAGTAATTTCCAAGAACTGAACATACATAAATGAGCATGCACGTGTACCCACAAACTGTACAGGATAACTATTAGAAAACCCAATATACACAATCTGAAATGCTACTAATTTTTTGAGAAACTATGGAGTAAAGGATTTCAGCTGCTGATATTTACCCTATAATAATCTTTTTTGTTTGTTTGTTTTTAGAGGTTTTTGCTATAGGGCATGTGTGCTCACCAGACAGAGACAGAGAGACAGACAGAAAGCGAGAAATCACCCCCCACCCAGGGGGTATGGCCACGCTGCAATCCCTTCTTCTCCATTCTCCTCTCAGGATCTTGGGCACACACGCACAGACGCCCGGCATGAGTTTAAGCCACCGGGTCCAGGATGCAAACTGCGGTCAACTATGTGGGAGTCCAGCGACATAGCCATTACGCTAACTGCTGGTCCCAATAATCTTTAAAGCTTTCTGAAATACTTTTTTGCTATTTAAATACTGTAAATAACTCTACTCACTATAAGAATAATGTAGGAAGTAATGAGGAAAATGCATGTTGTCTCTTTGGATACAAGATGACCTTCACTGTGTTTGGAGACAAATACTTTAAAAAAATGCAGTGGCTACTTTTAACAAAGGCTATTCAACCTGTCTTACAATGGTAACTTCTTGAATTTAAATGAGGAAATAGTTATTTCATGACAGGTAGGCCATACTTGACTAGTGAGCAGACTGCACATTAAGTTGCAGTGAGCCCGTTATTACAATCCTCTCCTTCAAACAGTCGCTTTCTCTGTTCTCAGCTTAATTTTTTTAAAGATTGATCAAAACCAAATTTTATCAGAGCCACTATACTCACACACATAATACATAGAATCTTTTCTTCAGGGTTATGTGGGAATTTTGTTAGATGCCATATACATTAATGTAATCTTGAAGACAGATGAAAATTCAACGTACAGAAGTTGAACAAAAAGGTGTATATCATAAGAAAACCTATTATACCTACTCTAAGTACAAAATATAATCCAGATACAAACTTCCATTAGGATATACAATGTAGGTTAAGTCACTGGACTCCCACACGATCGACTGTAGTTTGAGTCCTGGGCATAGATGCTTGAAACCCAGTTCAGGTACCTGTATGTATGTGTATGCCCAAAATCACAAGAGGAGAACGGAGGGGAAGGGACTGCAGCATGGTCATTGTCCCTGGCAAGTGATTTCTCACTTTCTCTTTGTCTCCAGTGAGCACATGTGCTCTATAGGAAAAATGTCTCTCAAAACAAAACAAAACAAAACAAAAACAAAACAAATAACATACAATGTCTATCTTACAATGATCTTTAATTTTATTTAGTCAATCAGAATCGAACACATAGTCAGAAGGTCAAGCATAATGAGGCAGATGAGGCTAAACATTTACCATTTTGGCATGCTTTATGATTCTGACTTTTGTCGCACATCACATGATTAAGTTACCCTTCGGACAATTAGCATAATACTTTCTTTTCAGTTAATATGTGTTTGTGAAAATGGGTAAAATACACAGGCACACATATAAACAGTCTGCCATCCAGACAGAAACGGCCACCACTGACTGACCTGCTGACTGGAGTCCTCCCCTATGCATGAACTGAAATGTCTATGAAACCCAGCACCCAGAGCACGCATGAGTATCCACAGCCAGTGCACGCCAGGCCACAGGACGGATCCCGCCCAGCACACGTCTCTCACGTACAGTGCTCGAGACAAGTGGACACCTCAATCCACCCCTTCCTCTGAGACGCTTCTAAGGAAGACAAGACACAACAATATTGCTTTAAGAGTTTTACTGAGCTTATGAAATTTCACTAGAACACATTAGAAAACAGTTAACAGGAAATAACATTCTCTAACTTAATAAGATAAACAAACACACTAAAATAAACTCTAAGTCAACTAAAATTCTGAATTGGCCTAGGTTTTGCATCCTCTAAAAAAACCTGTTACTTTGTTGAAGTTCAGTGGTACCCAGGGAATCTCTCAGAAATGCTATGCCGTAATTTGACTTGTAACTTTGAAATACGGAAGGGCAGGGAGGGGATGTGCAAGGAGTAATACCAACAGAGAGAGAAAAAAAAAAAAAAAAACCTTGGTAGATGGCTAGAATTCACTAACCTGTGGGAAACCAGTAATGGAGCATTCCACTCACGTTAAACAGAAAAACAAAAACAGAAGCAGATAACCCCAGAGACACTATATTCTTGTTTTCAAGTCATTCAATAATAAATTGTCATTCTCTATATACTCCTCCATCTCAGAGAAACAAAAACAGCAAGGGGGAGGGAGGCAAAACAACAACAAACAAACAAACAAAAAACCCACAATAATATCTAATTCGATACACTTGATTCCTTTGAAAAATTTATTAAGTAGCAGTGCTTAGGGTACAAAGATGAAAAGACAATGCTTCCTGTTCCCTGAGGCATATTTATCACTTACTCATTAATATAACTGCCATTTGTAACAAAGTTTCGAAGTGTTTAAATACAGTTTCTCCTCTTATTCTTAGAACTTATTTTAAGGGACTGGGAACGGATTCGGGTTTCCCTGGCATGCGCGCAGAAACACACCCCAGGAATTTATGTAGGACACATGTAGAAGGGGAAGACAGTGTGGGAGTATTCTGGGCAAAACAATCAACTTTGTATTAAACTCTAGGGCAATCAAAACTTTTTCCCCTCCAAATTCTCTGACCAAAATAAAAACGGATAGTCCCAGTCTCAGTAATGGTAGTCAGCACCATTTTACTAATTTTTTTAAGAGGGAGTTTTGCTATAGGGTGCCTGTGCTCACCAGGAGAGACAGAAACTGAGAAATGATCCCCTAGGTTTCCTCTCAGGACTTTGGGCTGTGCACACAGCCTGAGTTGTAAGTCTCCGGGCCCAGGACTAGAACCTCAGTTGACTATATGGGAGTCCAATAATTTAACCATTACACCATCTGCTGATCCCTACTGATAGTTTCTTGAAATCCTGTCCCCTGAAAATCCAAGGCCATGAATACAGCAAAACTATTCACCAACAAAACACAGAGCAAACTGACTGTCAGGACCACTTAAATTAGGATAAATGCCCACAGCACTAGGTAGGGCACAGTCTCCTCCTTCAAGTAGAGTAGGCAGGGATTGCAAACCATTTTAGAGACTTACGTAAACACTAATAAAACCCAACACAAAACCGATACGCCCAAAATAAAACCAATACCCAGTATAGATTCGAAAGTGGTTTCCATGATTTATATATACTGAAAACCAAAGTGTAACATTTAGCTTTCCTATAATCCCAGAGACCACACCTTATATGTCACTATAATGCAACTCAGATATTAAATGATCAAAATCCACATTTGTGAAAATATTGACAATTTAAAAACGATTTAAGAAACCTTAACTGGGAACCCTAGTGACACAGAGAACCTGCTGTGTATGACATCAAACGATGCCGTGTTCTGACAGGCTTCTTAGCTAATTTCAGAGAAATCTGAATTTCCAGAAGGCATCCATTTATATCTATTTAGCTGTAAGTAATCCATTTATAAGTTTGTCTTTCATTTTTTTGTTTGGTTTTGTTGTTTTTAAGAGGGCTTGTGTGCTTGCCAGAGAATGAGAACAAGAAGAGAAAGCACTTGCCATGGGGAGTCGGCACACTGTAATCCTTCTCCTCCATCTTTTCCTTTCAGAATTTTGGGCATACATGCCTGCATGTTTCTCAAGCCACGGGGTCCGGGCTTGAACTGCGCGGTCAGCCATGTATGATCTAGCTGCCTTCACTGTCAGGCCACAGAGTTGGCCCATCATTTTCAAGTTGTTTTGTTTTGCTTTTTAAGAGTTTTGCCACAGGACACATGCACTCGCAGGAGAGACAGAGAGAGAGAAAGTGAGACACATCCCCAGGAGGAATGGCCACCCGCAATCCCTTCTCCTCCATCCTCCTCCTGGGACTTTGGGTACGTACCTACATGCCCAGCGTGAATCCCAAACCATTGGATCTGAGACTCAAACTGCAGTTGGTCATGTGGGAGTCCACCGCCTTAACTACCAGGCCACGAGAAAAACTATGCCACGCCATACTTGTAAAATAATCTTCTCCCACAAACAAGATAGATAAATGACTCTCCTGCTAGCATACTGTTCATCAAGGCTGGTTGTATGTGAGGAACCCTGGGAGAGGTTACAACTGTTTCTTCAAACCTTGTTCTTCCACGCTCGTACTAGTTGTGTGACCTGGGGTAACCTAGTCCAAATCAGTGAAATAAGAAAACTCTGTAACATGGAAGGGAAAAACTCTCACAGGTGGCTATGAAGATTAAATAAAATACACAGAGCATCTGTGCATGCCCAAAACCCTGATAAGAGGGAGAAATGGAGGAGAATGGATTGCAGCCTGACCATTCCCCGTGGCTGGGAGGGAGGGAAGGGGTGCTTTCTCACTTTCTCCCCCGCACCCCCCAGCAAGTGCACATGCCCTCTGGCAAAAACAAAACAAAAACCTTTTCCTCTGAAAGCAACAGTCTGCATCTGAATGGCCTGACACCCCTTAGGGATGTAGTGTGTGAACAGAACAGAGTTCTACAGAGCTGTATCTGACATGGTGTTAACTACACCAGGTAAAACAAGACAGAACAGGGCTTATCACAGGTCTACAGAGATGACAGTATGACCATCATGTCAGAAACACTACCTCCTTTTTACATTGCTTTTCAGTCATGAAAACCTTAAAAATTTGAAGTTATAAAAGAAAAAATTGGTTTTAATCTTTTTTTTTGGAGAGGTTTTTTGCTATATGGTGTGTGCGCTCGCCAGAAAGACAGAGAGAGATAGGGAGACAGAAAGCAAGAAATCACCCCTGAGGGAGGATGGCCACACCGCAGTCCCTTCTCCTCCATTCTCCTCTTGGGATCTTGGGCACACACGCACACGTGGCCGGTGAGTTTAAGCCGCCGGGTCCAGGACTTGACCACCACGGTTGGCTACATGGGAATCCAGCGACATAGCCATTATGCTAACTGCTGGTCCCATGTTTTTCATTTTATAACATAATCCAGAGTTCAAAAAAATAAATTCTTTTAATAAATTTTAAATGTACTGCTATTAAAAATATCAATTTAGGGACCCGTTGGTGATGAGGTGGTTAAGATAGCTGGATCCCAATTGACTGACTGTGTGGTTTGAGTCCCAGATCCAGTGGCTTGAAAAACATGCCAGGCACATATGCATGCATGCCCCAAATCCCAAGAATGGCAAAGCAAATTTATTTAAATAGTATTTTAAGAATATACTACTGTGTAAATTTATTTTAATTAAACTTATACTTTATTTAATCAAGGGAAAAACCATTTCTTTTAGTTATTCAGTTACATTAGTTACAATTAAATATCTAAAAAAGTCTTGTAAGTAACATAAAACATTCTGGGGATAACATTAGTAGGTTTACATTTTCACATCAAGTTCATATTTAAATAGTATTTTAAGAATATACTACTGTGTAAATTTATTTTAATTAAACTTATACTTTATTTAATCAAGGGAAAAACCATTTCTTTTAGTTATTCAGTTACATTAGTTACAATTAAATATCTAAAAAAGTCTTGTAAGTAACATAAAACATTCTGGGGATAACATTAGTAGGTTTACATTTTCACATCAAGTTCACTTCAAGATCAAGTTATTTAAAAATAATTTGCAGAACATACAATGTTAGACTGTTAGCAATAGTCAATTTTAATGCTACTAAATGGAAATTAAGCCACAAATGCATCCAATGGACGTGAAGACACAGTTGAGACTTCTGCCTTTACAGCAGTCGAAACGCTCTGCCTGGCCTCTAATGTCCCCTTCTCTCAACTCTGACTAGAGCGCCTTAGGCACCCAGAGCACTGAGCTACCTGGCACAGGGTTTGCCTCACCCACATGTGCGTGGTGCACAGCAGGTTGAAGCAGACATCAGGGTGCAGAGCGGCTTCTCACTGGGGTTCAGCACAGTCAAGGTCATCGCTACGCCAGGACCTTAACTCCAGTGCTCCCCATGGCACCCTGGACAACAAGTCAAGCCCCATCTAGCCATTCCAAAGGAGAAAGGGGTGAATCGATACCTCTCCACACCCCTGGGACCCTTGTGGTACACTCTGCGAAGCCCTAGTCTGGAGTATTAACGGAATAAGTATTTCGGGCCCTGACCTAGGTCTGAGGATACAGTGTGGTGGATAAAGTAAAGATACCTCTTCTTATGGGTTTCGCATGCCTACAGATCGACACAGGTTGGATGACACAGGTTGGTAACACTAGGGGCAATGAAGAACAAGTAAGGATTTCTTTCTTTTCTTTTCAATTGACCATGGTAAGTGTATACACTGACATAGCGCAGTGTGATTTTCAGCCCATGAATACAATGTGTAAAGATCAAATCTGGACAATTAGCACATCCATCATCTCACACATCTGCCATTACTTTGTGTTGGAAACATTCAAATTCTTCTTTTAGCTATTGTGAAATACATAATAGTTAAATATAGTTATCCTATAGCACAGAACAAACGTAATCCCTGTTTATGAAAGATCAGACTGCTAATATTGATGATGATCTGAGAGGGAACAAGTTGAGGAGGAAAGATGACGAGATAAGATAATTATAAAAGACCAGAGCTCGAAAGCCTGTTTCATAATGATTTTTAAAGGAAGATACAGGAATGAGATTTACTTAAGGCAAAACTGTTCATAATTTAAGCATATAGCAGGTGTTAAATGTTCTTTCACAAATCCTGAATATTTTTGCTTTTTATTTTTTACTAAATCCCTAACATCTGTTTTCACGTAATGTTCTTCCTTTTTAAAGCAGAGGAAAGTTTATCAGTTCCAGAGAAAGATCCTCGTTACCAGTATTTTAGTTCACTTAAGTCTGATTCTAGTTTTCCAAAGTCTGAAACAAGGCTAGCACCCGAGTTATGGGCTTATGGAAAGGGGAGTTTTAAATAGTAAGGAAAAGGCACTAAAAAGACAGAGGGGGAAAACAACTGTCTAGCTAACTAACGGAAGGAAGCAGTATATGGGGACAAAAACAAATTAATTAAAGACTGTATAAGACGAGTGAGGTACAATTTATTTTTTTATGAAAAGGTATGAATATGGAATTATCAATTCCCTAAAAGTTTGAAAAGAAAGTGTGACAAGTGGCTACAAAGTAGAAGGAATAAACAGTAACAGAATTAAGGTGCTCCTAGTTATGTTCCAAACCAACTTCACAAACAAAAATGCTGAAGACTTGGAAGCAGAACTGTAGATAGCAGATGCAGGAAACCAAAAGGGGTGCTCAAATTCCCAGTCAATTTGGCAACAAGAATGGAAACGCTGAAATCCAAGGTGTCGATCAGGATATCACTGGGCAAATTTGCATAATTTCTAGTATGAAACAAAATAAAATCTTCAATAACCAAAAATTGTTATTACCAGCTCAGAAAAAAAAAAAAAGTAAATACTGTTATACCAATAGAAACACAGGGCAAACATATCCAGACCAGACAGACATAGACATGACAGGTTGTCCCTTGAACCTTTGAAATGACCAGCAAACATTTTCTTACAAGGGCATCCTTATTGGTATAATTCTATTAGTGTTTCTGAACTCTACCCTGGTGCATTCATCCTTTTAAGTAACTTTTTGAATGATCTTCTGATAGTCTACTCCTAAGGCAGTATTAGATGCTAAGGACCTAGGCTTTGTAGTCTGACAGAACTAGGTGAAACACGAATTCTGGAGTTTGGGGAATGTGACTACAATGGCTATTTTCCCGCCTGTAAAACGCCATTTAAAATACCCTATCTGGTAGGGTTATTGCGCGAATTGAACAAGGTAACGCAATGTTCTTTAAATGCTGAGTTCAGTGGCAAGCACATAGCTTGTATGCAGTAGGTAGAAAAGGAGAAAGGTGTTTTATTTTTTAACTTCTCAATAACTCCCCAGCTGTTTTCAACTCTCTATATTAATATTTCACGTTTATAAATCCTGTCTATTCTTCAAGGCCCAGTTTAAATGTTAAATTCTCTATGAAAACTCCACTAGTAAAACCAGCCACTTAAAACGCACTATAGATATGCATCTACAATATGTTAACACTGCTACAAGTGTTTACCATGTCTGAGGTAGTATTCTAAGTGCTTTACATATATTAATTCATGTAATCCCCATAACAGCACTATTAGGGAGGTACTAGTATTATGTTCTTTTTGTAAATAAGGAATGTGAAACAGAAAGCAGCGTGCCCGGACTTACATAGCACCTGGTGGATGGGCTATAACCAGCAGCCTGGCTCCGGACCTGCACACACTCTACCTGCACTGTTAACTGAGAAGGATGATTAATTATTGCAAAGACATTCAGAGAGCAGACAGCTTTATGTTTAGTACAACTGGAGATGTTTTTTATACCAGCTAAAATCATTCACTTTGGATGACTTATTCTTTCTATCATAGAAAATACATCCATAGTACAGTGCCTCAATGTGTACAAAATAAAGCGGGAAAAGAGTTACTCACACACATGGGGGTTTTATAATATCTTAAGTTATTAATGAGTCCAATTTTCTTTCCTTTTGAGCTTTTTTCTTTCAAGAGCTTATAATTGTCTATAAAATCCAAACATTGTCTCTTGGGCAGGTATGTTTTACTCCTGCTCTTGATTCTGTATAATAAAGTTTGAATAAAAAGGAAAGATACTAACTTTTGTCTTTCACAAATAAGGGAAGTTCATACATGTATTTTTTTTTCAACTTCTTAGACTAACTCTCTTTTCCATAAATCCCAGGAGATGGCTTAATAGAAATGGGTAGTTTGATCCTCATGTGACCCAAGAGTGGATAATGCCAGATCTACCTAGATTATCAAACTGATTGTCATCTAATGCTTAGTGCAAATATAATAGAGAAATCAAGAAGCACCTCAGATTCTTGACAATGTACGCCAGATTTGCAGGTTTTGATTTTATACACACAGTGTGTGTGTGTGTGTGTGTCTGAAGATATTCCTCTGTAGACAAAGATATCCTTTAAACCAAAGCAAACAAGGGAATGAAAAGGAGTCTTACCCAAAAAAAGGGAACATTCTTTGTGTGGGAGATGAAAGTTAATATCTTTCTTTTTAAATCAAACTTTGTAACACTGAATCAAGAGCAAGAATAAAACACACAGGCCCAAGAGATAATGTTTGGGTTTTACAGAAAATTATAAGCTGTTGACAAAAAAGGCTTAAAAGAAAACTATCATTTCTCCTAATTATAGAAGTACTACTTTATCTACCTGTTCCCTGAATGCATTTTTGGTGCCTTATTTTAAAATTCAGAACATCTTAAACTTCATGTGCTAGTTCTTAGGAATGACCACAGCCCCAAAATAAAAAACAGTGAAACAAGTCAAAATTAACAAATGAAAGGTCACTGTTCCTATTTCACTTCCGAATTTTTCCAAAATCAAGAATTGATAAAATCTGCATCCCCTGGGAGGAAGAATACACTCTTCAAGATCAACTATTCTTTAACTGGCCTCTACCTGAAATAAGACAGGTTGCCATCATGGTGGCTGTCAAGGTCTTACTGATCAGGTATGGCCAAAAGGTCCGGATATTGCTTTCAAACTGGTTTATGTTAAGCTCAACAACAAACAGGAAAGGTCAAACAGCCGAGATTATACAATGCACACTAAACTGAAATCAGGAGCCTAGCACAACCAAATCCACAGGGAAAGACTTCAAACTTAGTCTCTTAACAAACATGTCTACGCATACTCCCCAAACACATGAAGCTTACCTTTATCATTTTTTTCTTTAGAGGTTTTTGCTATAGGGCATGTGTGCTCGCTAGACTGCAGAGAGAGACAGAGAGACAGAAAGCGAGAAATCAGGAGGGATGGCCACGCCACAATCCCTTCTCCTCCATTCTCCTCTCGGGATCTTGGGCACGCATGCACACGCGCCCGGTGTGTTTTAAGTCACCAGGTCTGGGACGCGAACCGCACTCGACTATGTGGGAGTCCAGCGACATAGCCATTACGCTAACTGCTGGTCCCAAGCTTGCCTTTATCATGACACTGAACTTATATGGCAAGTTTATTTACAGGCGTGTTTACACACTAAGGAAGGGGGCTGTCTGCCTCATCCTAATATCTTTAGTCCAAGAGTAAATATAAGTAACACTTGAGTAAAATAAATGAGCAACAGCATAACAGATATAAAGCAAACTTGATGTTACTTTCTCTTCCCTGGTTCCATATTTTTCCAGAAGAACCTTTTATCTCACAACTTAGGAGGTAAAAAAAATGGTGTTTTATGTTTATGTTTAGTATATGTTCACAGAAACATTATATAATGTTTGTAAACTGTGAACCACTTAACATCTTCAGATCTAAGCTTCCTCTTCTATTTAAGTAAGAAATGAAGATCAATCTTAAGGTCTATTCAGCACAGTAATTTCATTATTCTATAATGGAATCATATTCTTTTAATAAACATTTGTTAGTATTTACTGAATGTCTCTATTTCTTCAATAATTTTGCCCACAACTGAAACCAAAGCTGAACTCTTCACTGCTATGCTAGTTATGCTAGTTAACTTCCACATGGACTTATAAAAGGAAAAAAAAAATCCATAAAACACTATTTGACAACATATGCAAGTGTGTAACAAGTCTTATTAAAATTTAAAAGATATAAAATAATATTTGCTTTAGATAACCCAGACTTGGCTTTGGTAGAACCCACCTGGAACTTTCATAGTAGGTGAAAGTAAGTTGTTTAATACTTCTTAAACCATAAACCAAACCTCACAGCTAGGTTCCTGTTTCCAAAGGGCATGGCAATATTTCCATCTAATGATCACATTGCTTCCTTTTTAAAGCCCTCCAATGGCTTCCCTCTCTACTTAGAATAAAATCCAGGCTCCTTATTGTGGCTTTCAAGGCCTACAGTAGCTGGCCCTCCTTCTCTTCTCTACCAGCATCTTTACATGTCTCTCAATTCATCCAATTTGCCAATATTTTTTTCCATCCTAGCCAGAGGCAAGGCTAGATAAGTTTTGCTCTCTGCCAGATAAACTTTTACATCAATGTCTATATGCCTGGTTCCTTCAAATACCTCTGGGGTTGCTATTCCAATGTCACTTCTTCAAAGAGGTCTTCCCCGATTACCTATTCTGAAGTGGGTATATGTTATCACACCTCCCTGAGCTCCTGCATCCTGCTTACCACAACCTGAAGTTACTGAGTTGTTGGTTTATTCCTTTACGGTTTATTGTCTGCTTTTTTTTTTTTTTTTTTTGTCATAATAAGTAAGGAGAGAAGTTAATGTAGCCTACTCTTTTCATTCCTGTAATTTCAGAGTATGGAATAGTATCTAGCACAAAGAAAGTGTTTAACACTTGTTGAATGAAATAATACTAGCAATGGGAGTTCCATTTATTTTAACAGAATTATTCCAAGCTCTTTATACAAGTATCTCATTTAACTTAAAGAGGAGGGCTCTATAAAATGGGTACTATTCCATTTTATAGATGAGGAACTGAGGCTCAAAACAGTTATGTGACTTGGGACCAGCAGTTAGCGTAATGGCTATGTCGCTGGACTTCCTTCATAGTCGACTGCGGTGCGAGTCCTGGACCCGGTGGCTTAAACTCACGCCAGGCGCGTGTGCACGCGTGCCCAAGATCCTGAGAGGAGAATGGAGGAGAAGGGATTGCGGTGTGGCCATCCCCCCTTGGGGGGTGATTTCCTGCTTTCTGTCTCTCTGTCTCTCTCCGTCTGTCTGGTGAGCGCGCGCGCCCTATAGCAAAAACCTCTCCAAAAAAAAAAGAAAAAAAGTTATGTGACTTGAAACCACAGCATAAAGAGAAAACTTAAAATATAAATTTAATAGCTTTTCTGCCAAACTTTCTGTATTTCCTCACTGGGTTACAGCAAATCCATTCTGTCAATTATCTGGGCTCTATACTCTAAATTAATCTACATTTTTGACCTCTAAAATAGTATTTATGAATCATTATAATCCATGATGAAAACAGCAATGGAAAAGAAGGCTCAAATGGAGTAAAATTCTTAAAATGAAATTGCCAGGGACCAGCAGATGGTGTAATCGCTATGTCACTGGACTCCCATGTAGTCCACCATGGTTCGAGTCCTGGACCCAGTGGCTTAAACTCACGCCAGGCATGTGTGCATGCGTGCCCAAGATCCAGAGAGGAGAATGGAGGAGAAGGGATTGCGGCGTGGCCATCCCCTGTGGGGGGTGATTTCTTACTTTCTATCTCTCTGTCTCTGTCTTTCTGGTGAGTGCATGTGCTCTATAGCAAAAAACTTTCTCCCAAAAAATGAAATTGACATTTATATCATGATTGCAATAAACAGTAAGAGAGGTTAAGTAACATTAGGGCACTTCTTCAAAAAAAAAAAAATTGCATTTTGGAGGCCAGCAGGTGGAGTGGTGGTTAAGGCACTGGATTTCCACGTGGCCAACCACAGTTTCAGTCCTGGACCTGAAGGCTTGAAAATAACACCAGGCACATGTACATGTGTGCCCAAAGTTCCAAGAGGAGAATGGAGGAGAAGAAACTGTAGCGTGGCTATCTCTCCTGGGGAGGGGTGTGATTTCTCTCTCTCTCCTAGTAAGCTCATGTAGCCTATGGCAAAACCAAACCCAAACAAAACCTTTTAAAGGATATGTCTAAAAAGATGGAGGATGGTCTAATTTAAGATGAAGACTGTCACTGATCTGTTTCATACTGAAAAAAAGGCTAAAGTTCAAAATGTAAGAGTAGACTAGCAATAAACAATTAGAAATTGGATTTAATGGGCCAGCAGGTGACATGCTGGTTAAGGTGCCAGACTCCCACAAGGCCAACCACGGTTTGATTCCCGGAACTAGCGGCTTGAAAATCATGTTGGGCGTGTGAGCATGAATGTCCAAAATTCTAGGAGGAGAAGAAAGGACTGCAGTGTGGCCATTCTCCCTGAGGAGTGATTACGCATTCTCTCTCTTTTCATCGGTCTCTCTCCAGTGAGCACAAGCACCCTATCGCAAAAAATACTCCAAAAAAATAAAAAGAGGAAATTGTATTTAAAAACACATATAATTTACAACATCAAAAGTAAGAAATAGTATGATAGTTAATTGACTGTGTCACCTTGGCTAGTTAAGGTGCCTAGCTATGCAGTCAAACACTAGATGAGACACTGCTGTGAAGGCAATTCATAGATGTGATTCAATGATTAATGTTTACAGTCAGCTGACATTAAACAAAGAAGCCACCCTCCACAATGTGAGTGGGCCTCATGTCAATGGAACCCCAATCAAAGTCTCAGCAGACTCTTTATCTTTCCTATGTAACTTCATTGAGTTTAGCATGTGTGTGCTCACCAGAGAGAGGCAGAGGCATATAAGAGAAAAGATGAGAAATCACCCCCAAGGGAGATGGCCATGCCATAATTCCTTTTCCTCCATTCTCCTCTCTGGATTCTGGGCAACAATGTACATGTATCCAGTGTGTTTTTTAAGCCACCAGGTCTGGGACTTGAACTGCACAGTAGGCATGGCAGATCTAACCAATTCAACCACCATGCCACCAGATGGCCCTAAGAAGCTTTAAAAAAAATTAGTAAACTTACTCTAAAATTAATAGGGAAATAACAAAGGACCTAGACTAGCCAGAACAATTTTGAAAAAATAATTAGAAGACTACCATTAAATTATTTTATCACATGTTATAAAGCTTAACTAGTCAAAACAGTATAGTACTGTTGTCAAACCTGAAAAATACCTCAAAGAAAGAGTCCAAAAATAGTACTACAGATAATTTTTGACAAGGGTGCAAAAGCAATTCAATGGAAAAAGGATTTTACAACAAATGACAAATGGTGTTTAACAATATCCATATGGAAGTAAATGTTCTGTATATAAAATTTAACTCAAAATAATCAGTAAATTAATAAAAAATAATTCATTAACCTAAAACTACAGGATTTTTGAAAGAAAACACAGAAAAAAACCTTTGTGACCTTCGATTAGACAAAAATGTATAAATTTTAATCCATAAGAGAAGAAAATGATATATTAGACATCATCAAAATTAAAGCCTCTGCTCTTTGAAAGATATTGCTAAAAAATGAAGAAATGAACCAGACTGAAAAAAAAGAAAATATTTGCAAATAATAAATATCTGATAAAGAACTTTTATCCAAAATATATGAAGAATCGTCAAAACCCAATAATAAGAAACCAACCAACCAACCAAAGTTTTAAAAATGGGTAAGAGTGGGATCAGCAGATGGTGTAATGGTGACATCGCTGGACTCCCACGTAGTCAACTGCAGTCTGAGTCCCAACCCCCACAGCTTAAAACTCACGCTGGGTGCATGTGCATGTACGCCCCAAATCCTGAAGCGAATGGAGGAGAAGGGATTGTGGCATGGCCATCCCCTCTGGGGGGTGATTTCTTGCTTTGTCTCTCTGTCTCTCTGTTTCTCTGGCAAGTGCACATACTCTATAAAAAAATCTCAAAAAAGAAGGATAAAAGTTTAATAGACATTTTATAAAAAACAAAGAGATGGCAAATAAGTAAACAAAAAGATGCTAAACATCACTAGTCATTAGGGACATGCAAATTAAATCAAATGAGATCCACTCACAGTGGTGCAGGCAGCATTCTGCAATGCTGGAAGCTGTACGGAAGACAAGGATTTGGTTCCCAGTGTGACCTATGCATACTAGGTGTACGTGCCTGCCCATGACCCTGGCTGACTGGGAAAGGCTGGAGGGGGTCACAGTGTGAGATCCTGTTGAGGTGCTTGTAATTCTCCCCCACTCTCACTCTCACCAAAAACGAACTTTAAAAACAAAATGAGACATCACTATACACCATTAGAATGGCAGTAATTAAAAAGATTGACTGGGACCAACAGGTGGTTGAGTCCTGAATCTGGTGGCTTGCTTTCTCACTTCCTCTCTCTCTTACTCTCACCTTTTGTCTCTCTCTGGTCAAATTAAAGTAAATAAATAAATAAATAAATAAATAAAATAAATAATTTTAAAAAATAAAAAGACTGACTATACCAAGTGTTAGCATAATGTTGGTGGAAATGTAAAACAATACAACCACTTTGGAAAACAGTTGGGTGATTTAAAAAGCTAAACATACACCTACCACGAGATTTAGTCATTCCATTCCTACAAACAAACCAAAGAGAAATGAAAAGCATTATGTCCATACAAAGACATGTACAAGGATATTTATAAATTTTACATCTATGAGCCAAGAACTAGAAATAACCAAATGTCTATCAAGATGTGAATGGATACATAAACTGTGGTTTATCCACAAAACATTACTTATTAATAAAAAAGAAAAATTACTAATATATCCTACAACATGCGTTAATCTAAAAATTATTTGACTGGATGAAAGAAGTCTGATTTATAAAAGAACCTAGACTCTAAGACATGCAAACAAATGCAAAATGAGAGCTGGTCCCATAGCACAACAGTTAAGCACAATCCCACATGGCCAATCAGGTTCAAGTCCCAGACCCAGTGGCTTGAAAAGCATACCTGGCATGTATGTGTCCATGTCCAAATCTCAACAAGCCAAAGAAAGAGAAGGGATTGTGGCATGACTCTGCCCCATTGGGGAGTGACTTCTCCCTCTCTCTCACAAGCACATATACCCTCTGGCAATCATTAAAAAAAAAAAAAAGTGCCATGAGAAATGTCAGATTTACAAACAAAAAAATCCCTATTCATAAGGAACTGGCTTCCCTGACCATTACAGCTGCTCCTGGTTCCCAGGTCTTCCTAACTATGCCTTTGCTCCTGCTCTACCTGTCCCTTCAATACTGGTGCTCCCCAGGAACCTTTCCTAGTTCTAGCCTCACTCTAAGGAGCTTCCAGAGGAACTGTGCTTCCCTTCGACAATTTGATGAAACCTAAGGAACTGAACAATGTGTACTTACGGAAAATTTTATATATAATTATTTCCAAGATTTCAAAACTCACTGATCCTTAGCCATATATTCCCTAGCTTCACAGGGTAAGGAAACAGGCCCCTTGCAGAATGCCAGCTGAGGCTTTGTCTCTAACATCTCATGCAAACTGAGGTACACACACTGATACAAAAAAGAACTAGAATGCTGACAAATAAAATTCACATAGAATCTAGGATCTCATAAAATTTTTCTGGTATGCTGGTGAAAAAATTCAACTGGGCAAATTCTTAGCTTTTCTAGTGCATGATGATTAGATTTATAAAGAAAAACTTCTAGTAACTATTTTGTACAAGTCTATTATCTTAAACATTTGTTTTTAAAAGAGGACTTGAATGGGAGAATGGAGGAGAAGGGATTATGGTGTGACCATACCCCTGGGGCAGGTGGATTTCTCGCTTTCTGTCTCTATGTCTCTATCTGTCTGGCGAGCACATGCGCCCTATAGTGAAAACCTCTCCAAAAAAAAAAAAAAAAGAGGACTTGAATGAAGTCAGAGAAGACATGCTTATCAAATTGTGAATGATAAGAGGTTGTGACAGTGACTAGCTGGATCACAGACATAGGATTAAAAACACTAAATGATTCAGCCTAGAGGTGAGATGAAGGTCAGGAAAGATCCTAAACTTCGAAGATCTTTTCATAACATACTCTCCTCTTACCTCAACTCCCAATAACCTGTAGAAATTTACTGCATCCACCAAGACTACAAGTTACTTGACTCAGGACACCGACTCAGTCTTATTTACTTTCAGACAGCGCCTCGAATGATGTCAGTATCACCGGCTGTATCATGCTACGGTAACAAATGACTCCAAGAGCACGGTGCCTTACAACACAAGTGTTTCTCTCTCACCTGCATTACTTGTCTATCATGAACAGTAACAGTGTCAGCTCTATTCCACCATCCTAGAGTTAGTCCTCGCTAAGATATGCTGGTTCCACGACAGAGGCGAAGGCCACCTGGCAAAGCCACAAGATGAAAACTGTCTGCTAAAGTGTGAGACACATCACTTTCTGTAACATTTTATGGGTCAAGGAAAGCCAAGTGGTAAAACCAGATGTCAACAGAGTACAAAGAATCATCCTACTACAGAGCAGATCTTGGTAGAGAGGTAACTATTTATTCATTTAGGGGCCAGCAGGTGGCGTGGTGGTCAAGGCAGCTGGATTCCACATGGCCAAGTGCACAGTTTGAGTCCCAAAACCGACGACTTGAAAATCACACTGGCTGTGTGTGTGTGTGTGTGTGTGTGTGTGTGCATGTCCCAAATCCCAACAGGATAATGGAGAAGGGATTGCAGTGCAATTACTCCCTGATGGGTGATTTCTCACTTTCCTGCTCTCTCTGTCTCTGTCTCCAGCAAGCACACACACTCTATAGCAAAAATTTTAAAATTATTTAATGAGGAAGGCAAAGAGAGCAACGAGCCCCATCAAGAGGCTCTCATGCCATGACCCTCCCCTTCTAAGCCCTCCTCCGAGAGAGCCAGGATCTCAGGCATGCATGTGCCCCCTCCCACCACACGTATAGGTTGACCTAGAAACCCAAGTCCCGATCTTCTACATGGCTTCCAGCACGGCAGAGCACTGTGCTACTGGTGAGCAAGAATGGCTAGGTCTTAACAAATATTTCTAAACAATAATAGTAAATTGTCTCTCCCATAAAAAATGCCAAGGCTGAGTATCCCTTATTGGAAATGCTTGGAACCAGAAGTGTTTCAAATTTGTAATGTTTTTCTGATTTTGGAAATCACATATATAGTAAGATATCCCAAAGATGAGAACCAAGTCTAAACGGAAAATTAATGTATGTTTCATACACGTAGCCTTATGCACAGGGTCTGAAAGTAATTTTGCGCAATATTTTTGTATGGCATTGTTGTGACCATGACCTCTCATAGAAGGTCAGTTATGAAATTTCCCACTTGTGGTGTCATGTTGGTGCAGGGTGGATTTCAGATTAGGAATGTTCAGCCTGCAGTCATTCTCTACACCCCAAGTCTTACACACAAGGACGGAGACCACAGCATGTCTTGCTCACTGACGCACCAGCACCACATGGCACCTACCCCCCAGGAATGAGCACACCCCGTGCACACCACGTGCACACCAATGAACGAACAGACTGAGATGAGTATGAGACTGGGACTCCCAACACTTGGGATGAAGTACAGACTGAGCATCCTGAACACAGAAATCCCAAATCCCAAATGCTCCAAATTTGAAATGCTCTGAGTACCAATATGCTGCTGCAAGTAGAAAAATCTCCTAAGTGACCTTATGTGATGGGTCACAGTTAAAATGCCGCAATACAAAAATACAATATAAAATTACCTTCAGGCTAGGTGGATAAGGTGTACATGAAAAACATATAAATTTCATGTTTAGATTTGGATCTAATTTCTAAGATATCCTAATATGTTTCTGCAAATATTCCAAAATCAAAAAGTAACTGAAACCAAAACTTTTCTAGTCTTAGACATTTTGAGTGAGAGATACTTAACTTGTATTATATCTGCCAACTCGTGACTTAGTGAAAAACTGCTTCTTATGACTATCAGGTGGCTATTGTAAAGATGAAATAAAAACAGATGTGAAAGCACCATGAAAACTGCAGCTTTATGTAAGTATTAATCGATATTATAAGACTGCTAGTCAAATGCAATGAAATTTGATAAATTCATTTAAACTTTTAGAGCAATGTAATACAAAATATCCTGCATTTATTTCAAAGCATCAACTGGCAACTAAACAATAAAAAGATTATGTTTAAAGCAGTTCACATGAAAAAGAGACAAAGTTTTAGTTGACCATAAGTTCAATATGATCAAAAGGTAATGTAGCTGCCAGAAAAATGTAATGCAAATTTCAAGTTGCATTAATAGAAGTACAGTATCAAAATAATAGCTCATTATACTCAGCAATAGTCAGATCACATCTGAAGTAGCTGGCTCAGCTCTGGCCACTGTACTTTAAGAGGTATACGATAAATACTCTTTGTCATGAGTAGGGACGTGTGGGGAAAGGTTTGTAAACCAAGTCATGTGCATGTGGATTGAAAATTAGGTTTTCTTTTTCCTTTTAGTTCTTGCCATAGGGCACTTACTCCCAGAGAAAGAGAGAGATGAGAGAGAGAGGAAAAGTGAGAAATAAACCCTCGAGGGGGAGGCCATGCTGCAATCTCTTCTCTTCCATTCTCCTCAGGATTTTGGGCATGCACACACACCCAGTGTGATTTCCAAGCCACTGGGTTGGGACTCGAACCACAAGAGTTGGTCATGTGAGATCCAGTACCTTAACCTCCACACTACCTGCTGGCCTGAAAATTAGGGCTTTTTTTCCCCTTAGCTAAACAAAAAAGAAGACTCAGTGGCATATAATTCAAATACTTTAAGCATTATTGTGCACAAGAACAGTTAAGTTTCACATAGCCCGAAATCGCCCAGCACCAGTAAGTGCAAGTTAGAAGGAAAATAGATTTAACTCAATGAGAAGGTATTTCTAACAATCATAAAATTCCTAAAGCAAATAAAGGTGGAGGAAAACATGATTAGAAATACTATTGAGGAGGCCGAACTGGATCTGAGTCCTATAAATCTAAACTTACTTGTCTTTGCAACAAAACATTTTTGAGGCCTTTGAAAATGCCCAAACAGAATTACTCTTTTCTGATTAAATAATAGCAACAACAACAACATGGAACAAGAACATAAAACAAGATGTCTGGTTTAACACACAGAAAAGTGTACCATCAAAGGGAAATGAAATTCTAAGGCTAGACAGCAGTGAACACAGACACAGCATCTTGGCTTGTTCTGAAGAAACAGACTTGGTCAAAACAGTATTTATTCTAGAAGCTGTTTTTTGTAATACAACATAACTCCTATCATTTTCAGAGAAGGTAAAACAAATATTTTCAAAGGTCCTACAATGGCAGTTGAGGGGAAAATGTGCTGATATTAAGAATTAGTGTACTAATTACAAGACAAAACTAGTCTATCGATCAAGACTTACATTAGCATTCAAATTTCCCATGGGAGACTATTAACACAGCATGCCACCGGCATTTCAAAATGATCCCTCACTGGGCTGGCTCAGTGGCCTGGTGGTTAAGGCAGCCCAAGGGCACAAGATCGACCTTGTGGTTCAAATCCTGGCTTCAGGGGCATGAAAACCACACTGGGCAACTATGTCAGTGTGTCCCAAATCCCAACAGGATGGAGATACGGAGACGGGACTGTGGTACAACCACTCCTTCTGGAGGGGCACTTCTTCCTCCCCCACCCCCCCAAAAAAATTAAAATAAATAAATAAAAGTTTAAAAAAAAAGATACCTCACTAATATCTTATTTTGTTTCTTTACACTATTCAAAATCCAGCACTTTTCCTGTTCCATTCTGAGCTTCCCAATCCTCAAGTATTCTCAGCATATTCTGAACACCTCAGTAAGTAGTAAACAAAAATAAATGCCTGGTGTGCATTTATATCCAGCCCCTCATCTTCAATCCACTCACAGCTAGCATAGTAAATACTAAAATGTATTTGTTCTTTAATGAAATATTTTTTTAGAAAGTCACCCAACTAGCATTTCATTATTTATTGTTACATTACAAGCACTGGAATGAAAAAAGTCAAAGTAGTTAAGGATAGACTGAATATTGTTTGTTGTAAGAATAAAAAAACCAAACATGAATAATCACTCTTTATAGAATACCTTAAAACACAAATTTCTTGTTTCCTTAACTTTTTCTTTGTATCCTAAATGTACATATTTAACTGGACTTCATAGTACATAGTTTCTGACACAAATTACTAAAGCCTTATCTACTTTTCTCACTTGACAGACAGCAAAAAAATGAGCTTAAAAAATATGTTCATTGATTTACAAAAAGAAATTTGCATATGGCTTTCTGGAATAAATATAAATTCCGATTTAAAAAAAAAATCTATTCTTCCAAGCCAAAAGAAAGGAAATGTAAAAAAAGGAAAGAAAAAAAGGCAAACATTTATCTTCTACTATGGAATATGAAAGTTTAGGATGTAATTGGTACAGGTTAAGGCCTGTTTAAGAACTTGTCACTGGATTCCATCCTATTTGTCTCCATCCTCTCTGGAGGGTACTATCAAGAATTGCACAGGTCGTGGGAACACAACGCTATGCTGCAGAAATCAGGAGAACCTCAGTTTCAAATAGCCCCTGTCAATCCATTCAACAGAAACAGCTTCTATTCCTCTGGGGTCTGAAAGAATGAGTCAGTAAAGAGATAGCACTTTGGATGTGCTAGAACAGGTGCCAGTAAGACACAGTAACCAGCTAAAAGTATCATATTACTTTTAAATTACATACTCATGCATTATACAAATTAAAAGATGGAAAATATTTATTTCATAAGAAACCACTTTTCATTACTTACAGCTAGTCTGTATTAATTATTTTTTGTACACTGACTCTCTTCTACGCCCTGAACAAGCATGTACATTAATTCATGTATCCTCTTTACCACAGTCATATAAACACTATCTTTATATTACAGACGAGAAAAAAGAGGTACAGAATTAACTTGCCCGCAGATCACACAGCTACTGGGGCAGTGGAGTATACACAAATTTGGGCAGGACAGCTCCAGAGTCCATTCCTCAACCCTCGTGGATGGTTACTGCTGTAACCATTTGAAGGCTGACAATTGAAGGCTCTTTTCAATTTATCAGCTTCAATCACATTTGAAGAAATATTTTCACAGGAGCCAAAACCATACAGTATTATTATTAAAATGCTTTCACAATCAACTTTTGGGATCAGATGACTGAACCTAAGCCATTACGTAAGCCTCTAGGTACCTAGTCTGATTTTTCTACATGATGTATCTTTGGCTTTATTATACTTTATGATAAGTGCAACCGGGTGCCTTTGATATATTGAGCATAATGCCTGATGCTCTAAAACTCCTTTGCACAGACTAGAAGTGGGATGTTTTATTCACGAGTGTGCATTAAAGTAATTCTACTACTTCTCAAATTTAAACGCAATCATTCAACAGACATTTGAATACTTAATGAATACCAAGTAGTAGGTTGTCAGAAAAGTCATGACATATTTTTCTGTTTTTTTAATGCAAAAATGCATTATGACTTTTCAGATGAACCAACAGTATGGATATAAGGCCTATTAGATGTGTCTGCTCTCAAGGGAGGCCATAGTTACAAAACAATATAAGTGCTTTTTATAGAAATATAGCCAAGGTTCCATGGGAACAGAGTTTCACCTAACACAAATGAGAAAAATGGCAGGTCCATGGGCAAACACATGGCTAAGTGAAAAGAACATTTTTCCTCTGGCATATCGAGCAATTTATTTAGGACTAGAATGTAGGGTTTACATGAAAAGGGAGGGAAAGGATAAGAAAGAAGGAATGAAGGTAGAACTAAAGAAAAATTGTATTAGTCACTCGAAACAAAAACAAAATAACCACTCCAAGGATTTACACAGAAGAGTGGTCAGATCAAATATACCAACGACAGAGGCTATCACATTCTTACAACAGACCCCTGGTTCCCAAATGAAATCTTACGCCAACTTCCACACTTAAAATTCATCAAAGTAAAATGGCACTGGTTGAAACTGGGATGAACCTGCTTGACTTCCTTCATTAAACTTTGCGGAACAGTTTCAAATTACTGGTTTTGAAAGAAAAATTAATACATCTAAACGATATCTTCTATTTGCTTCCTGTCTCTCCTGACATGATTGTAACTTCTCAGGTTTAAGAATTCATTCTAGTAGTTTTATATTAATTATAGAAGTCACATACAAAACTAAAATTTATAATGCAGAAAAAGACAAAAGATTATCAGTTTTTTTCATTCTTTAGTTAAAACTATAGTTTAAGTGACCACATTTTCTAATCTCAAAGTCAAGATTCATGGTGAAACACATACTAGCATATTTATGGTCACAGAATATTCAAAACTGGCACAGTGCTGAAGATATAGAATATGATTGTATTTGGTATAAATTAACTTTTTTCAAGGATGGTAAACATTCTCTTAAAAATGACTTCGTATCTAAAAATCCTTCCCTACCTCAGGCTTAAATACCTCTTTCCCCACTTTCTAAAATTTGGAACTCTACTCATGTGGTCTACTGCATGGTTTGAGTCCCGGACCCAGGAGCTTGAGAAGCATGTCAGTGGTGTGTGCATGCCCAGAATCTCAAAAGGAGAATGGAGAGAGGGAATTGTGGCACGGCCATTCCTTCCAGGGTGAGAAGGAGGGGTGGGGGTAATTATTCACTTCCCATCTCTCTCTATGTCTCTCCCAGGTAGAGCATGTGCCCCAAAGCAAACTTAATTTAAAAAAAAAAAAACCCTAAATGTGATCACAAAAATGATCATCACTGTGAAAACTGCTTATCATTTCTATAGCATCTAGTATGTTCCCAGCAATAACAGGTAAAACCAATTAAAGATACACATATACCTCTCTTGGCAATTCATTACTTCCAGACTCTTTACAGGAAGAAGGGGTAATTAAAAAGCAAGGTTAGAATCCCAGGGAAAAGGTTCACAATTATTAATTTAACATGCTTTAGATCAAAACAATTATATTCACTTTATAAAATGTACTCTAATTCCTCCCTCCTTAACCTCCCTCTCTCCAGTACTCACATTTGTGGGGAACATAATCACTTCAACACTCTCAAGGTTTTTAATGTCACCTGCTTTGTAAGTAGTGGACTTGAAACAACTGCTCAAAACAACGTTTAACACATGGTAAGAATTATGAACAATTTCAAATGGTTATCATTTCTTTGCTCTATCATATAAAGCATTAGAAAATAACAAAAACCCTGGACCATTCTATAATGCATTAAAAGTTAACTCATAGTACTGTGGCTAAAGGCCAACTATTCACAATTATTTTATTTATTTTTTTGAGAGTTTGTTTTTGCTATAGTGCACATGCACTTGCTGGAGGGGCAGAAAGAGACAGAGGGACAGAAAATGAGAAACCATCCCTCAGAGGCGATGGCCAACCACAATGCTTTCTCCTCCATTCTCTCCGGATTTGGGGCAAACATGTACACGTGCCCAAATTGAGTTTCAAGCCACTGAGTGTTCCGGACTTGAACTGCAGTCGGCCATGTGGGAGTGCAGCACCTTAACCACTACACCACCTGCTAGCCCCCAACTACTGACAATTATTAACACAGGACTTAAATCCTTCAATACATCCTTTGACCAATAGTACAATATATTTACTTACAGGCATGTTTAGGAAATATCCCTTCATCAGAAACAACATAAATGTCATTACAAGAAAAATACTATTTCCATATTATTTACTCACTCTAACACTTAGCACCCAGCAGATCACTTCTGGGCATACTCAAGATTCTCTAAATTTGCAAAAATAGCAAACGATTCCCCTATATATTTGTCTGGGATAAAAATAACTCCTCACTATAGAAAACTTAAATTGTATTACAGGTCCCAACTAAATTAGTCATTTTAGGCAAACAGCTTAATAAATTACTTTTTATTAACTTCTTTCAAATATGAAAATTCTGAGGACTACCACATAACCATTAAGAACAAAATGACTTTTTCCTTTTATAGAAGCTTCTGTTTACAAATCAAAATAAAAACATATTTAACAGTATGAATAGTTCCACACAAATTCTGTATGTAAAATGAAAACAAAACAATACTGATGCCATACATTTAACTATATCTTCCACTGGAAGGTTTCAGAGTTAGAATTTTCATCTGTCTACTTAAGGGTTAAGTTTTTAGATCTCATTGAAAAATATTCCACAAATTAGTCTTGTTTTAAAAAAGGAGACTATACAGCTACTATAGTCATTTTTAAAATGTATCAAATAAAGTTAACTCAGAATACATGCTAATAATAGTGAGAAATATCAAATTACACAGATTGTGCTTCATTGTCCTCACAGGGATACAAAAATGTTTATCAATTATCTTAAGAGAAATTTATATTTCCCAAGTTTATGAAAATTGCAATAATTTTTCTATTTAGAATAACTTCTGATTCAACTACATTCATTAACTGAAATTCAGCCTCCCAGATGCAACAGCTGAGAGAAAATAAAGAGGACAGTTTTTACAAATGAACTTTATATTGATGCTATAGAGAAGATGATCCAACACTTAATACCAACATGAGTGGGGTCTGAAAATATAAACATGTAACAGAGAAAGAAACACCTTTATAAGGAGGAAGAGGAAAATAAAATTCACAGTATCACCTGGACTCAAACCTTGAACTCAAGTGTTTATTTTTAAAAACACAAGGTTTAAACTCCCTAAAATCCTGAAATACTTACACCTACATACTAGCATAATATTTTATGCTTAAGAATTCCAGTGGGTATTATTTAAAACTCCTAGCTTATATAAAGTATTTTGCACTATTGATTTTATTTTATAAAAAAGAACACTGGGAATAGAAAAATTAAGTGACATTTCAAAAGTGACACTGAATTAAATAATGAAATTCAAAACATAAATCATCCTTAACTTCCAATTAAAATTTCTAATCATGACCTCTATTCTCATATATCTTGGCACAAATATTTTAAATGCAGTAGTGAAGGTACTTTTTTTGCATTAACAAAAATTTAATTTTGCGTCATTAATCATAAACCCAATGTGATGTACTTTTTTACCTCACCACATTCTGAAGTTAGCAATCCTTTGAGACAATCCATTTGGATTTTTAAAAAACTAAAAATATTTATATTAAAATCGCTTCTTCCACAATCTTTATTTTTACTTATTTGTTCAGCTGAAAAACTAAACACCATTCTAAAAACTTCAATGGCATCATTCAAACTGTTCTCTCAATTTCTGTAATATTCAATTGCGCTGAGAAATAAAACTTTGCCCAGTATACCAAAGTTGGGCTCTCCACTCATACTTAGTATTAAAATAATTTATTGCTTTCTGTCTAATGTTAAAAAACAAAATAAAATATTGTAAAGCACTCTGAAGATATTTTTAACATTTAAACGTCTGAATGCTTATCTCCTATTCTTCAAATCCCCTAAGAATAAAATTGCTCTGTGGGCTAGGTGGCATGGTAGTTAAGGCAGCTGGATCCCACATGGCCAACTGCTCAACCTGATTCTCAGAGCCATCAGCTTGAAAAACACGCAGGGTACATGTGCATGTGTGCCCAAAATCTCGAGAGGAGAATGGAGAAGGAACTATGGAGTGGCCATCTCTCAAGGGGCTGCTTTCTGACTTTCTATTCTCTCTCTCTTCCCAGTTAGTGCACATGTTCCATAGCAAAATTTAAAAAAAAAAAAAGAAAACGTCTCTAAAATTAGGGGGCAGTGAGGTTGCCACTCTTAACCAAAGTCAGGCATGAACAGTATAAAGCAAACTAAACTCGATTAATTCTCCCTAATAAAGGTTGTGGCCACTTCCTCCCCTTCGTTTTTATCCTAACATAAAGTCTGAGCTAAACTATAAGTTCCACTCATATTAACTCATTCTTTTTTTTTTTAAAGCATAATCAAAGCAAAATGTTTTCAGAACTAAATTTCTAAATACTATATTGAAGTATACCCTGCAATTACAAATAAATGCACTGCATACAAAATAACACAAATCACAAAAAGGGGGGGGTTCCCTTGACAGTTTAAAGAGTATGTAATCTTTATCAAAATAATATTTTTCATAAGTGACCCAAATAAAATCACAGCTTAGGAAAATTAAGCCTTAATTCTGAAAAAATAATTTGCACCTACAGAAAACTTAAAGGTAACAGTTTTTACCACTTGTGAACTTGAGACTAATATGAAAATTGTAAATCTATTTATTTTGATTTTGCTGAGGTCTGGGTATAACCACTTGTTGGCCTCTGGTGCAGAACCACCATCCTAGTAAGTGTCTGACAACAAGGTATTTTTGATATCTCAGTAATGAAACTACCTTGGATGAGATTCCCAACAAACCTGGCCATAAAATTTTACTCTATGGTGAAAAGCATTTTAATTAGGTTTTGATGTACTTCTTAAATGGTATAGGATAAATCAGATGACAATTCTTCCATTCAATTACAACATTAATAGGTGGCTTATAAGTGGGACAATACTGAATTTAACTCCGTCCCCAAATACTTTTGGGAAAGGGACAATGCAAGGAACAGACTAATAAAAATGTGTTCCTAAACCACTGGATGCCAAATGATCTTTCACAAATCAAATCACATTTGATAAACATTATATAAAAGGATTAATGATTGGGCATCCTTTAGTGAATTCCTTTGTAAAGTTTCATATACTACTTGCATGGCTAACAACAACTTTCTTTTGTTTCTTTAACTTTTAAATATCATATTTCTTAAAGTGGACTACAGCTGCTTTCATAAGCCAAATATTCATCCCAGCATTACTGGCCCTCTCCCTGCTTCGCCTCAAGCAAGCTCTAAAAATGCTGCCCAGCTGTTCGTCTATGGTACAATATATAAGCCATACTGGAAAAACTGAAAAACAAGTTAAGTGATTGTTAATATAAAATAGAAATGTATATATTTCCAAAAAGAAAGTCAATAAATTCGTTTGATTTAGGCAATGACTACAAAAAAATAAAAATAAAAATCAAGGTATGTGTATCTGAAATCACTTTCCCATGTGTCTTTATCACTTGGAGTTAACTGTTCAGGAATGGTTTATCTGCCTAAACACACGACCTCCAAGATGCCATGAAGGTCAGTCAACAGGACTTACAGGAGGGGGTATATGCTGAGTAAGCGCTGATTTGCCTAGTTCTACAGTTACCTTTAAAAAAGAGTTTGAAGGAAAAAAAAAAAACATTAAAGTCCATTACTATATTACAGGAAATAATGTTTTTAGGTTGTAACAATTAAGTTTCCCAGTACAGGACAGTGCAGGGTACTGCCAGCAATGGCCAGTAAGAGGGACATGTAAAAGCACCAAAGCAGATACAAAAGCGCCTGCACAGAAAGAGCAAACGAGATCCCCAAACTGACTAATCTTCCCTTACATCTTGTACTGAAAACCTTAGGTGCCCTGGCCACATGCCACAAGGACTCAATTTCAAAGTGAGGGTTCTCGGTTGAGAGAACTTTTTAAAAATGACAAATAACCAAAGATCCCTAATCAACAGAAAAAACACCCACACATCAGAAACGATTAGGGAAGGAGCAACTCTGTGATATGCTGAGCCTAGCAGTTAACGTCAAATTCAGAGACCGTTCCCTATCCTTGACCAGAGAGAGAGTCCTCTATCCCCTCAGCTAGCGCAATCCTGCACCTTTCTCAACCAGGAAGTGTTCGTGGATGAGATTTAAAGTTTAAAACACATTATCCACTTCGCATAACCTGTTTATGCTAGACATACGCGCAAAAAAAAAAAACCTATCAATTTGAAATCATATATTGCAAATTTCCAACTTTCAAACCGAAAACAAAAAAGATAATATGTCTCGACTAGCCCCTGATAATTTCAACGTGATTTATTGGAGAGTAGTTTAAGGAGGGATAATTCATTGTAACGTTTGGTAAATAGGTAGCACACACGCATACATTACGACAGTGGAAAAGAAAAAGAAAAAATCGGCAAAAGCACTGGGCTGTTAATAGTCTAAGTAACTTTCAGGGAAACTGCAGACTGGTGGATGGCACTGGGTCAATGCGATTACTTGACCATGGCAGTTATAACTAAACTCCACTTTGATGGGCTTCAAATCTTATTACGAAAAGATGACTGCCGAGCACTGAAAGTACTCCGGTGTCCTCCTATTTCTCTCCCACAGAACAGAAAGCACGACACCTGAAACGCGTTGGACAAACATTATCTTGTTTCGGGGTTTTAGAGTTTTGTATTTACTGTTTTTAAAGTCCACCGAGCATAAATTCAGTTGGGAAAGATTAACCTATTTCCTGCATGCACAAGGGAAGAACTCAGGACAAATGAAGCAGTTCCCTCGCTCCCGAGTAACTTTTTTTTTTTTATCATTTAGTCCTAAAATAACCAGAAGCAACAAACATTAACACTGGCATGGTAACGCGCACCACCATGCCCGGGGCTACCGCAGCGGATCTGCTCCTCCCCGCGCTCATCCAGACAGTCCACCGGCCCCTCTCCTTTCCGTCCGGTCCAGCCTGGCTTCACCCGAGTTTGGCCCTGAGATCCGCCACTTTCGCTGGCCCCGGCAAAGACAAGGCGCCCCGTCCCAAGGGCAGAGTTTCTTCCAACTGCCCGGCAAACATTTCCTGACGCCTCCCCGCGGGCCCCCGGCCGGGTCCCCGCACTTTTTACCCAGCGCCAAATAGGGGCCCA
>NW_006159968.1:163380-167634 GCF_000334495.1 Tupaia belangeri chinensis | reverse complement strand
AAGCAGCCTTGGCCGCGTCCGTCATGGCGCGCGGCGCGGCGACGGCTCCCTCCGGTCTCGCGGCGCCCTCGCCTTTAGTTTGACCTTTCCCTCCAGTGTGTCTGAGGGAGAGCGCTGTGCGCGCGCGTGTGCCTGTCTCTGTGTGTGCGCGCGCGCGTGGGGAAGGGGCCGGGTTCGCTCCCCGACGCCTGACGTCACTGCCATGGCAACGGCAGTCCCCGCCCCTTGCTTCCTACTTCCTGGCCCCGCCCACTGTGCACGTTCTAGCCCTCACGTGCTCACTCGCACGCACGCACGCACTCACGCACGCTCAGAGCGCGCGTGCCCAGAGCTCTGGCGCCTTGGGAGGTAATCTTGGATCCCCTCCGCTGGTCCCGCCCCTCTCCTCGCCGCCTCCCTGAATTTGACCAATCCAGTGAGAAAGATCTGTGGGCGGGGCGGCTAGGTTGCGAGAGCCGCGTGAAAAATTTCCCGAGGCAGAGCGAAAACGCTTCCCGAGCCACTGGGCATGCTTGGTGGCTAAAGGGCTGCCTCTTCGGACGCGAGTTTGAAGAGGAGGCGGTGGCGGCGGCGTTAGGGGTACTTGAGGGCCGAAACTTAGAGTCGGGTTTTAGAAGAGGGTAGCTGATGTAAAACTGAGATTTTGTGCTCTAGTCAGTCAGTCTTGGTTTAGAATGTGGCCCCGCTGCTATCTTTCTTTGTGACCTTGGGCATGTTGCTTCGACTCTGAACTGAATGTCAGTAAATGGGGTTGTCAGACGAGAGAGAGAGAACGTGGAAAACGCTTCACCTGTTACATGGTAGACCCTAAGTACCTAGCCATTATTATGGAACCCACAACTTCTTTATACTACAAATAGGGGTGCAGGACTTGGAGATTTTCAAATTAAGTGACTTTTTAAAGGTCAGCGGCAAAAAAAGCCTTCAGAACTGTTCTACTTGGCCTTTCGTTAGGAAGCGGAAATAATCATTTCCCGGGAACACCCCTGTGGGTCGCTTCCTAGTGTCCCCTGCTACACACACACCTTGTATCTTCCAGCGTTTAGAGAGGTGGATGGAAGGAGCTGGACAGCCTTGGTGCAAATTTTGGAGGCCGTCATTTCACTTCTGAATTTGCACATGAATAAGCAGCAGAATAGTGTTTTGCTCACTTCCCTTAAGTCGCCTAAACTTTCTCTAAAGTTTTAGTTAAAATGTAAACACAGTACAAAGTGCTCCAGGTCCTCAACAACTTGTAGCTAGCAGAGGAAAGATTCACTCAGTTAACCCACATTTACTTGGGATCCACTAAGAACGCTTCCCAGCGTCAGGGTTGTGTAGGCAGCATTTCAGGATTCAGACACCCGGGTCAACTCCTCATTCCTCATACTTGGGCTTCTAACCCTTTCTTCTAACTTACCTTTACATCACTAAACTGCCTGGAGATACTTCTTGAACGTTATAGTACTGTTTAACTCCAGATTTGCTGTTCACTTTAAAAAAAAAATGTTTCCCAGACCCGTAGCCTAAATCTAAGCCTGATCTCGGTAAACAGTATCACCCAGTTCCTCAAATGTGCTCTAAAGTTTCCCACTTTTTTCCCAAGAATTGTTTTCTTTACTCTTCTCAATTCCAGTTTAAATGCAGCCTCTTCCCAAGTCTTGCTGGATCTACTCAGGTGAACTGAGTTGCCCTTTTTCATAGCATTTGTCATATACCTCACCTCGAACACTGTCCCTAGTAGACTTTGTGTTCCGCTAGTGCATTGTCACCTGTGGAAATGTCTGAACATCTCATACAGGTTGACTGTCCATATAATCTAATATGTCACCTATTACCCATTCTTTGAAGGCTTGATTTATTTACCTTTCTCACTAGACTAGACCTCTTTAATAGAAGAAACAATATCTAGTATTGCTTTGCATTTCCAGCCTCTTCCTCAGAACCACAATACCCTCAACAGCTGCCTATTTTATAAATTTCTTAGGGAAAACTTTCCCTTCTTTCTATTTCTATTTTGGGACCAAGGGTTTTCTGAAAAGTTAAGAGTTTCCACTAAATCTGGGACTACTCTAAGTGCAGCAGAAGTTAGACGGTCACATTCAAAAAATGAAAATGGTGTTGGCAATACAGAGGCCGGGAGAAAGCTAGAAAACGGAAGTGGGTAAGGGGGTTGGATTATCTGCCTATGTGGGTCCAGCCACTCTTGATAGAGCTAATGAGATGAATCAGTAGACGCAGCCACATTTGTTATAGACAATAAAATGAAATCAATTAGTGGGCCTAGCCGGTGATCACCCCGTTTGGGAATTACAAGCCCCATGTAAGGCGATTACTGGGGCCCTTGACTCACTCTCCAGCTCTCACTTGCTCCCACCTCTTGGGAGTGTACTTTACCTCTTGCTTACTAAATTATCCTTATTTTCACTCTTGGTCTGTTTTGTTCAGTCCTTTGTCTGAAACACCAAAACCCTGAATAATCATCTGACAACACAAGATACTGCATAGACTAGTAAATCCAGTGAGGAAGAGGTCATGAACTGTAAGTTTTTAACATCCTGAAAACAACATTTAACAGCTTCAGTTGTGGACCTGGGATGAATGATTTTCATATGTTAAGGATGAGAAAATAGACAAGCAACTCTTCCAAGGTGTGTCAGTGATGTTACTCTTCAAAGAGGGGGGAAAATTATGCAACGAGGAATATTGAAGTCAATGATGTTTACTCTGAACTGGTACCATGTTTCATTGTCTAATTTGGCACAGTAATCTAAAAACCCAGTGTATTCTTCTATTAGGTCGTTGAGAAAGTCTTTATGTGTTACTCTATGCAAAAATGTGTCATGACTTTCCCAATGACCCAATAGTATTGCCTTTCTCTGGATATGCCCTTTTTTTGTTCTATTGGTACATGTAAGTTCCTACCAAACGTAGTCCTCTTGGTCCTCACCATGTCAATGACACTACCAGACACCCAGCCACATAACCCTAGAGTAATTTTCAGTTTATCCGTATCAATTCTGTCAGTATCCACATCCCATCAAGTATTCTTAATTGGTGGTGGTAGCTATGAACTCTTCACCCTCTTGGTAATTTCCTTAATGTGAATCTTCGTAACTCTCACCCCCAACTCTTGCCCAAACCTTCTACCTTGAATTTTTGCCTCACTTTGGGCCCATCTTGCCCAATTTCCACCATAGCCCAGTCTCCTAAAGAGAACTTCCTGACTAGTAGAAAATTGCATATGTCACCAGCCACCTTAGAAGACTTCCTCACTCCTTCAAGAAAGAGACCAAACTTCCATGGCTACTTATGCAGCTCTCCTCAACTAGTCTCCACTACTTCTGGAAAAGATTTTGTTTCATGGGTACTGAAAATTTACAGCTCCCTACAAAGGGACTTAAAAACTTTTATGAAGAATGCATATTATGAAAAATTATGGATAGGTTTCAAATCCTTTTTGTACCCAAATAAACTCATACACTTATTCCATTTTTCAAGAACTTTTTCACGTTCCCTTATATGTTTTATGTTCTTTGGGCACACAACCATCTTAGACTTCTCTGGCCGCTCTACCAAGTTAATGTTATCTATACTTTCTAGGTCTTTGAAATACCCCATGCTGTATAGCTACCTCTAGCACAGCTCTTCCTATTCAGATGTAAATACCACACATTTCTACATTTTTCTTCTCTGCAATATGAGGGGAAGGGCCAAGGCTGATCTCATTCACCTATGTACCTCTAATACCACCAGGGTACCTGGTACATAAACACTCAGTAATTGTTTATTGAATGAATAACTAGGTTGTTAGCCCCATGAAAGAAAAGAGCTATTAATATTATATTTATTTGATTCCTCCCAAAGCCACACCCAATATTATGCTAGTAATAACTTCAACACAATAATGAATGAAAGGGTGTTATTGACCAACTCCTTCCTGCTGCTTTCACTTGTCAATAAAATGAGAGACAGAGGCTAGAGAAGGGAGTTTATTTCTGTAACCAGTTACAGGGAGACAGCGAAGCACCATCAAAGTTTTGAAAAGCTCAACATGTTCTCGGTTTTTATAGGTACAAGAGACAGCATGTGAAATCATTCCTCCACTATAGTCAGTCAATTGCTTTCTCGTGGGTAATTATCCTCATTCCTTCAAATACCCAATCCTGGTTTCTCATCTGACCCATTCCTCAAAAAGATCTCCTTATGACCCAGGACTTGGTCAGATTGTTCTCATTAGAGGGCTTTCTTCAATTCAAAATGGCTGCAGTCCTG
>NW_006159968.1:130263-163196 GCF_000334495.1 Tupaia belangeri chinensis | reverse complement strand
TGAACCTTAAACTGGTCTGCTTTAAGGGTTGTAATGAGGTATGACAAAGCTACCAAGTATCAGGGACTAAACTTAATACTTTATATTGATTAACTTAATTAATGCCTCACAGCTTTATATTACAGCATTGCTATCCATATTCTGCAGATTAAGAAACCAAAGCTTAGAGAGGTGACTGAGCCAAGGTCATACGTCAGTTGTTGACCCAGCCAGGATTTAATGACAAGTCCTCCTGGTTTAGAAGTAGGCTATGCCAGATATTTGCAGCTGTGGATGGGATGGTAGTGATGATGATGAGTGCCTTACATTTCCTCTTCCTCTCACTTCCTTCTACACTTTATCAGAGAAAGCAATGACAAACACACACCCACCCCTTGCTCCAATATGAAGAAATGTAATTGCATTCCATGCAGTGAATAAACCAAATCAGCCTAAACTGGAGGTGGGGAGTCATATTTCTTTATCTCTGTCTCTTTTTTTCAGAATCATTTGTAGGTAACTAAAGTCAAAATTAACTAAGATTTAGACTACACATAATCATGTCAGGATAAAATGTTTAACATTGGTCTTTGAGGGCTGACGGACCAAGCTAAGGCTTTTTCTGGAGGAAAAAAAAATACCAGAAAAACCCACTTTTGAATTAGCAACATTCATCATTAAGGGAGAACTAAGGTATCTCTTGGTATTTAAAAGGCAATCCTCGGAAAGTTGGCTTAAAAAGAAAAGCCATTGTGCGCGTGTGTTTCTTAAGTACCTCATTAGGAAAAGAGCAAGAACATTCAGTTCCCATCCTGAGAGACTCTCCTGCTCAGGGATTACTGAGAGGCCCCTGGAGTTAGCACGGGGTGCTAGCAGAGTGACAAGCACACCCTTGTCTGAAGGGCCCTTTCCTCTATTAGAGAAGAGAAGGTCAACATCTTTACCAGACATAGATTTGTAGGGGGAGATGAATGAAGAGAAAGTGAGTATGTGGAGAAATGTACCCAGTTTTCCAGGCCAGCTCCATCAGGCCTGGTGATGAGCAAGGAGCACCTGCTGCTCTCCCGTCAGAGCCTGTTAAGACTGATGTGTTGCAGTGAAGCAGCTGCATGCACGCTATGCACCGCACAACCCTAGGGGGAGCTGCTTACATGGGAGTCCACGTGAGTGTCAACCTCTGGGGCTGCACTACACAGCCTCCACAAGTGCCCAGCAGTCCTCAGTGGCATTTTCAGGACGTATCTCTGTCTACTGTGGCCATTTTAATGATCCTGACTATGCCTTTGATGATACAAATAAATCAGTATTTACAGGATGCTTACAAACTGTCTTCTCAAAAACTTGAATGAATTGTATTTTAGGAAGTTTCATCTAAAGAGTTGTGTGTATTTCAAAGTGCTTCTTAGATTGCTGTCTACTATTAGCTCATTTATTTTAAAAAAAGTAACAATAGAGAATCTAAGTTCCAGGAGTGATTCAAAAATTAGGATTTAACATATGGGTTGAGTACCAATTACAAATCTTGGAAAGACATGATTAATGGATTTCTTCAAAAATAAAAATGTATGTATGCTTTTAAAAATCTTATTTATACCATTTTATAATAAGATATTTTCCAAATCCTCTTAATTTCATAGGCACTCTTCTGCTAAAACTTGGAGATGGCATTTTGTCCACCCATTTCAAGCAACCAAATATAATAGGAAGTCCCAGTGAATGTAAAACTTTTATGTAATTTTTTTCCAGCTTTATCAAAAGAGGTGCCAGAAAGTTAAGTTTCCTCTGTTGAGGGAAACTGCCCCTGGTAGAGTGAGCCCACAGCCTCACTGTCTATGGAAGAGTATAATCAAATGCAGATCCTGGGATCATCCTGTGGAGGACACCTACTTTCCAAACAGATACATTGATTTGGATTGTTACATGACCAAGAAAAAACAGAAAATTAGGGTTTTGCTGCTGTTACTGTTACAGCAATAAACTTGACTCAAATGATTCTTAGGAAACGTAAATAATATGACTGTATTTGTACCCCACATTTGTGAAGCTACGTGGGCATGTGTGCATGCATGCCCCAAATCCCGAGAGGAGAATGAAGGACAAGGGATTGTAGCCTGGCCATCCCCCCACCTCAAACCCCCCCCCCAACCGGGGGGATGATTTCTTGGTTTCTGTCTCTCTGTCTCTCCAGTGAGTACATGTACCCTATAACAAAAATATCTCAAAAAAAAATTCTTAACTTTGGAATATTCTGTTACATGAATCTTTGCATCTAGAAGTATTTAAAGAATACATTTCAAAAAAAAAAAAAGTTCGTTTATCACATAAGCAAGTGAAACAGAGGCAAAAACAGTGTCCCTAGTAGGCACCAACCCAATCCACTCCTGCTTCAATTGGCCCCAAATCATGAGTACACTTGAGCTGGGTATACTCAGAGTGTCTGGATACAATTCCGGAACCTTCCCATGTGGGCCAGTCTTGCAGAGCACCACGTTTTCCTGTTTTTGTTTTTATTATTTATTTCGTTTATTATTATTGTTAGGTCTATGTATTATTTTCATGTTTTCTATAGGGCATGTATGCTCACCACAGAGAAACTGAGAGAAACAGAGGAGAAAAGTGAGAAGGCAGACCTCCAGGTCTGGAACTCAAACCATGGTCATCCATGTGGGAGTCTAGCACCTGAACTACCATGCTATCTGCTGGTCCTAAAGCACTGCGTTAACATTGTCACCATTCAGCCCTTCTAATAGCCTTTATTACATTGCTTTCTAGTCTTTGATGATCTTACCTTGTGTGACTGATGTGCTGGAAAATTTTTATGTGCAATTTCAGAAGCTGATACTTGGGAAGAAAAACAAAAGACACCTAGGAGGAGTGTACACACACACACACACACACACACACACACACACATTGGAATAGTGGATGCAGAATCCCTGGCAACTTTCACCATGTTTAATATTATTTAATATTATCATTATTTATCATTATCAAGATCAACACCTTACTCATCTATCTATCTATCTTTCTTTTTCTCTTTCTTTCTTTCTTTCTTCTTCCTACATTCAATCGCTATACATAATTTTGATTGTAAAGAGACTTTACCCAGCATGATATACACCTCAGTTCAGCCCAGTTGAGAATACTATACACATAATAAACCATATCTGTGTCCTACAAATGTCTTATCTCTCTATTTTTTCTCCAAATTTCCTTTCCTACACTCTTCCCCTCTTCTACTCTCCATTCTCTTTTAAGTCAAGATGCTTAAAGAAGTCTGAAATAATAATCTTGACTATTTGCAGCCAGTTAGGGCATAGGAAGGAAGATGGTGGGCTCTCCTCTCTGGGTGATGGGTGTTATCTCTCTGTGATCTCTCTGTGATGCTTGTCCTGTGACTTCCTTTTTTTTTTTTTTTTTGGAGAGGTTTTTGCTATAGGGTGCGTGCACTTGGCAGAAAGAGAGACAGAAAACAAGAAATCACCCCCTAGAGGGGATGGCCATGCCATAATCCCTTCTCCATTCTCCTCTCGGGATCTTGGGCTCACACGCACGTGCACCCGGCACATAAGCCTCCAGGTCTGGGACTCGAACCGTAGTCAACTACATGGGCCTTCAGCGATATAGCCATTATGCCACCTGCTGGTCCCTGTCCTATGACTTTTCGAGGCATGTGGTGTTATACCAGGCGTCTGTGTTTGAATAGCCTTCCAGCTCCTCCACAATTGTTGCAAAGTTAGAGGTAGATAAAATATGTCAGAATTCATATGAAAGCCCACAATATGGCAGAGTAACCTTTCCATTCTCCCTGAGGATGGGATGAGAGTCCATCTACTGTGACCACGACATGCCCTGACCTAAGCCAAAGTATTCAGTCTTCCTATTGGCCTGACAATCTGACCTAAGCTAGAGACCAAAAGGCATAATGCACCAACAACCAGAGAGTTGAATTTTGTTCAATTGCAATAACACCCATGCTTCCAGGGGAGCTGCAAAAATCATTCTTGTCGGATGTACTCAAAATCAACAGCCAAAATACTCCTGCCAAATGCTATGAGGCTATTGAATAAAGCCTTACACTATTTTAAAAAGTAACTTAAAACCTCTGTTCCATAATGATGATGATAATTCTAATCAGTATTGTCAGTGATGAATGGTAATAATTATTTACTGAGTGACCACCAAGCACAAGAAATGTTGAGGTGCTTTATGTATGCTAGATTTTAAGCCTCTTAATGGCTTTTCAAGACAGGCATTAATATCCCATCGTATAGATGGGGAAACAGAAATTGAAGCACATAAATAACTTGCCAAGTATCACCACAGGGATGATGTCAATGTACTTAAAGAGTATTTTTTGAACAAAATAACTTAAGACTTATGTAAGAGCTAATTCCAAGCTCAGGGATATTTTAAATAAGCTTTATATTGTAAAATTGTTGACCTATATAAAAATAGAGAGGTATATTCTCATCAAGCAGCTCCTATAAGGAATAATTTGGAATTAATAGATTTTGAATGATTTCTACCTTATTTTTCTTGGAGGACAGCCAAGTACTTAATAAAAATTTCTGCAGGAGAAGAACCTGGGGCTGACTCTTATTTATAGAAGCAAAAGATTATTTTTATTTCAATCTCACATTCTAATTCTCCACTTGAATGTGCCAATTAGTGCAGGAATAGCAAATAATGTGAAGACTTAATTTTGACTTGTCTATTGCTCATCATGCCTGCTGCAAATCCTTAGTTTAGACTTAAGGCAGGTTTGTGCTGAGTCATATAATAGTCTCCTCCCTTGCTCCCTTGCTGTAAGCACATCAAGACTGCAGGTGTGTTGCACGTTGTGGAATAGGTATAGGACAACTTGTGTTTAGAAAATGACTGATTTTTTTAAAAAATTAATTTATTATTATCATTAGTATTATTATTTTAATTCACCAGAGAGACAAAGGAGAGAGAGGGAAAGTGAGAAAGCAAGTCCAGGTCGAGGACTCAAAACGCATTTGACCATATGAGAGTCCAGTGCCCCAACTACCATGCTATTTGCTGGCCCCCAAAATGACTAATTTAAAATAGAATTATTGGGTGGTGTGCTAGAGCCTGTTACTACTGACTCTCAAGAACTCCTTGTGTGTATGTCTTCCTAATTTCACAGTTGATGACATCATCTTGGTAGCTTGAATTTGGTGAAATTGGCAAATGTTACAAATCAGGGCTTTTATTCTCCAGAGAGATAGTTGTTAAATATTTACCAGCACACATCTGGGTGGATTGTTTTATTTGCTCAAAATATCAGCTGCTCTGTGCTGCCACTGCCCCTCCCTGGGAGAGGAGTATATTTTTCACCATTAAAGTCAGTCTTAACCGTGTGACTTGTTCTGGCAGTGGAATGTGACCAGAAGTACACCTGCCTTTTTCAAGCAGAGGAACATGTTCCCGTTTTTTCTTTATCTTCTGCCACAAGTTAGTGTGTCACGAATAGTATTGCTTCTTCACCCTGAGTCCTAAAATAAGATGGCATGTTGCAAAATGATGGCCAGCCTGGAAAGGATGTAAGAAAGTAATGCGTCCTTCTTGTTATAAAGACTTTGGACTTGTTTGTCGTTATTCCCACATTAATTAGGCCAAACTGATGATACAGCAAGTGGGAGTTACAATTGAGAAGGCATCACGGAGAAAGCCTACATTAGGCATAATTAACTCTAGAGCTTGGGAGTGGAAAACACAAAAATATGTTACTGGAGGGTGGAAAAAGGGCAACTCATGTTATCTAGTTGCACTGCATTTGGCTAACCTGTCACCTATGACCGCTGGAAAGCCAGATAGTGTACTACATGAGCTTGTGGCTTTTGGGAAAGAGCTTATGAAACAGAATGTTGCTCACATGCCTAAATTGCTATGGGCTGCACATCATGGGGTAGTAGAAGAGAGAGTTGCGCTTAGAAAAGAATTGACCATTTTGGAGAGATCAAAGTGAATAGAAAAGATCCAGAAATCTGATTTCCAAATCATACAAGATAGAAGTGGGAACGTCATTAAGTGACAAAGGCTGATTAAAATTCAGCCTTGTGGCAAAGGCCAAATTGAAGGTATGCTCCTTCTATTAAGATTTCTGAATTGGTTAGCATGGCACCAATTAAATATATCCAATTGGATTAAATGGTTCAGGGAAAAGAGTGTAAATGTGGTTCTCCCATCGAAACTGGACAAACTCAAGTTACCTACAATTAAATCTTGAAAGTCATTACTAGATAAGAATTATGGATGTAGCCATTGGCACATGAGCTGTTTAGAATAAAATAGATAAGAATGTGAGCAAGTATTCCTCAAAGAGGTGCTAGCTTATGCTAAAATAGATTACCACTATTTGAGACTTGAAATGTTCTTGGATTCCTTACTTTCTGGAAAAATAAGTCAGTGGAGACTGGTAGGTCCCAAAGAGGATACACTGTACTCTCCTTTATGAAAGTGTCCCTGGGACCATCAAAGGACAGAGGCAAGAGCTATGGAGAATGATAGGGCAGCTGCTGTTATTCTGGTCCCATGACTAAGACCTGAGCAGGGAACTTTCCCATCCTCATGGCAGACAGTCTGCAGTATCTATGCAGTGGACTTCTCTGCTCTCCTAGTCTTCTATTTTCTCAATAGGAATATTTAATGTAATAGAATATTCTGTTCCACTATTATAGGTTGGAATGTAAGGGACTGATTACTTTGTTTTTCTCCAGAGGGTGTGTGCTGTCATCAAAGAGAGAGAAAGAGATAGCATCTCTTAATGGGACATGGTCATGTTGCAGTCCAATCTCCTCCATTTCTCCATGCTGTCAGGATTTGGGGCACACATACAGAAATGCCTGGTGTGTTTTTCAAGCCACCATGGCCAGGATATGAACTTTGGTTGGCCATGTGGGATCCAGTTCCCAAAGAAGAACACTTAACCACTGTGCTACAGAGTTGACCTGATAACCTGTTTTTTGATCCGTAAGTTTTGCTCTCAAGAAAATGAACATCTGGGCCTGATGTAGAGAATTTCATGGAGATCATGGAATTTAAGCCTTATGCATTAAATGAATGGAATCTTTGGTTTGTTTTCCTGAATAATGTTGCCATATTTATTCAATAAAAATACAGGATGCTTGTTAAAATTGAATTTCAGATGAACAATTTTTTAAAATTACATATTCTACTGTGTGGTGTTTTGGACACACTACTACTAAAAATTACCTATTGTTTATCTGAAATTTAAATTTAGTTGGGCATTCTACATTTAGTCTGGGACTTCCAATGGGAATGGGTAGATGAATTTTGCTTACAAAGAGAGGGAAATAAATACTCATGACCAAGAATTGTCGTAGACCATACTATTCATTCAAAATGATTTGCTTTTGCTCTTGATGTAAGGCCTGACCGGCAGCCCTTCCGGTGAGAAGGTATTCTTTTTGTCCAATAGATGTCAGGCTTAGCTGTATTTCTGGATTTGATCAATATAGTGTGGATGAAAATAATATTTGCCACTTCCATGTAGAGACTTTAAGTGCCATCACCTGATTCTGACGTCCCTTGTGCCTCTTCTGTGATGTTGGCATGGCTCAGTTGGAGACTGTTTTTCAGTTTAGACTCTAGTACACCAAGAACATGGAAAAGAGTGGCACGTGACCCTCAAAGGACATGAACATATACAAGAGATAAACCCTTCTTGTAATCCATGGAGACTTGGAGGTTATCACTGCGACATAATTTAGTCTAAATTAACTAATACAATTAGTTTCTGTTGTTAATCGGTCAACGAAATATTGGCCTCAGTTTCCTCTTTTTTTTTTTTCTTTTTAGAGGTTTTTGCTATAGGGCACATGCATTCACCAGAGAGTCAGAGAGATAGAAAGCGAGAAGTCACCCCCTGGGGGAATGGCCATGACACAATCCCTTCACCTCCATTCTCCCCTTGGGATTTTGGGCACACATGCACACGTGCCTAGCATGAGTTTAAAGCTGCCAGATCTGAGACTCAAACTGTAGTCAAGTATGTGGGAGTCCAGCAATGTAACCATTATGCCATCTGCTGGTCCCAGGGAACTCTTTATGGTGAGATTTCTGCCCTTTCCTTTCCTGCTAGAACAGGTGGACCTCGTCGCATGGGAGCTTCAAGGGATTGAGGGGGCCTGGTGTGTGCCATCGCTGCTCTCCTAGAGTAGGAAAGAAGAAAAGAAGATGCTCCTGTCTTTGCTCCTCACACACAACACTGTCCTCATTTTGGAAGGATAGAACTGCTCTTCTTGTTTGCTGGGCCCAGACCAGAAGCTGATGCTTAGGGTCCCCAGCTGGAGGCACCATACACATTCTGCTGATGGCAGGCCTCCTTTTGCCTTTGCTACAGTGGTCTCTGGAGATTCCATGGGTCTAGAAATACTCCCTTCCAGAGTCCTTCAATTCCAGGGCTGAAAATCTCCTACAGGTCCTCTTCCTGTAGGTCTTGGGAATTGCAACTTGAGGAGCTGTCCTGACCTTGTCCTTGTCTTCTTCACCATCTCTCTGTGCATCTTCCACCCTTTTTCCAACCCCTAAAAGATGACCACTGAGCACCAGTCCCAGGCCAGTTGGGGTATGTGCGTGTGTGGGTGGGTAGAGTGGAGAATGGTGGAGAATTCTCAAACTTTACAAGTTGTTTCTTTTGATTTCTCCACTCCCTAGAGCCCTACTAGAAGTCACTGTTTGCTCTGTCCCAACCCTTCTATTATGTATCTGCAAGGAAGAGGTACAGGTTTTCCTGAATGACTGCTTAGCAAGGCCTTGTGGGGGTTGGGGAGGAAAAGGCAGAAAGAGAAAACCATTGGTCCTCTCAGCTGCCAGGTCCCTGAACTCAGCATATCGGGTACTAAGGCCCTATTGTTCTCAGCTGAGGGCCAAAACAGAGAACAGCTGGATCTACTTGGTAGTAAATAGCTTATGAAATGGAGGTGCAGCTATCTCCAATTTGAAGTGATTCACTCTAAGTGGCACCAGCTCAAGGATGGTGTGCTCACCACTGGGGGGACTGTAACTGGCCGTAGCCCTGAGGCAGGTATCTGGGAGCCACCCTCTTCTTTGCTCCCACTACTCTCTGTGGGTTCTTCTCTTACAGAAGAACTTGCAAGAGACATCAGGGCTTCTCACTTAGCTGCCTGTCTTCTCCACTGGATGGCGAGCACCTTAAAGGACAGGACCATGTTTTATCCTTATCTGTGTTTCCAGGACCTGGGACGGCGTGTGGTACACAGTTGGTACTCAATAAATGCTCTTCAGAATCTTTAGAGATATTGGAGAATGAAAATAAAACTAGAAAACTGAAAGTGGGAGATATTCCAATTGAAAAAGTATTTTAGATATCTTACAAACTAGAGTGGATTTCAGACCACAGTGACCATGCCATACCTTTTGGATAATAACTTCACATGGCTGAGGCGGCTGCTTCTCTCTCTCTCGGCAGAGGCCTGGGACAATGAGAGGCATAAGCTTACTTCAGATAGTTTACTCTGACTCCTTCAACTTCAAAGCAATCCCTTAGTAGTTAAAAACATTGGGAATCTCTTTCTGAACAACTTGATTTTGTTTTTTTAATTGAGAGGATTGGTATCAATTAAAAATTAATTTCAAACTTCAGATTTTGTTTTGTTTATTTTGCTATAGGGCTTACATGCTCACTGGAGAAAGAGAGAGAGAAAGTGAGACGTCACCCCCAGGGAGAATGGCCACACTGCAATCCCTTTTCCTCCATTCCCTTCTCAGGATTTTGGGCACAAATGCACATGCACCCTGTGTACTTTTAAAGCCACTGGGCCCAGAATTTGAACTAGGCAGTCAGCCATTTGAGATCCAGCCTCCTTAACTATCATGCTACCAGCTGGCCCAGATTTTATTTTTAAAAAGCATTTATCAATTGTGTTTTGTTCTGTTTTGTTTTGTTTTTTTACTTTTTTTTTTTTTGAGAGGTTTTTGCTATAGGGTACATGCACTTGCCAGAAAGACAGAGAGCGACAGAGAGACAGAAAGCAAGAAATCACCCCCCAGGGAGGATGGCCGTGCCACAATCCCTTCTCCTCCATTCTCCTCTCGGGATCTTGGGCACACATGCATACGTGCCCAGAGTGAGTTTAAGCCAATGGGTCCGGGACTCGAACCGTGGTCTACTACATGGGAGTTCAGCGACATAGCCATTACGCTAACTTCTGGTCCCATCAATTGTTTTTTATCGTGGATATTTGAAGATGGTGATGGAAAGAGATTTGCTTCAGTCTCAGTGCTGCCATAGCCATATTCTCCTTGTTTGCAAAGTCTGAACAATAGTAGTAATTCTTACAGTTAAAGCTTGCTAATATATAATGTGCTTTCATATGATAACTTGCTGACCAGTACATGTTTTTGGCTTGCACATTAAAAACAAAAACAAAAACACAACAAAAATGTTCTCTTCAAGAGAGAGACAGAGATTGAGAGGGAGAGAGAGAGACAAGCACTCTTGACTGAGTATCATGCCATGACAACTGCCCCCAGCCTTCCCAGCCAGCCAGGATCACATACAAATGCACCTGGCACATACAAATCAACCAGGGAATTGAACTCATGGTCTTCTGTGTGCATCCAGTATTGCTTGAGCAGTGCATTACTGCTGCACCACCCAGTGGCCCTACCTTTACATTTTAACACAAATCAAGTAGTTGACTTCAAGACGTAAATTATTTTCAAAACAAATTATTTCAATAATAGCAAAACCCTAGAATTCAGAAAATGCAGAAAATGGACATTGGCTCTTGTGCTGGGGTTATCTAGCTATGCAGCAGAGATGCTGGGATTTCCAGCAGTCATCTTGTCTACCTCCTGGCAAGAAACTGCATGGGTAATGAAGTCAGGGAAAACCAAGAGAGCCAGAGTGCTGATGGACATCCAGAAGCCCAGGATTCAATGTAAATGAAGTCAAATTATGACAAATAGAATTAGGGACCAGCAGATGGCATAATTAATGGTTACGTCATTGGACTCCCATAGAGTTGACTGTGGTTCAAGTTCTAGACACGGTGGCTTAAAACTCACGTCAGGCATGTGTGCATGCATGCCCAAGATCCCAAGAGGAGAATGGAGAAGTAATTGTGGCGTGGACATCCCCCTGGGGGGGGGTGATTTCTCATTTTCTGTCTTTCTGGTGAGCACATGCACCCTATAGCAAAAATCTCTCTAAAAGAAAAAAGAAGACAAACAGAATTGCAAGATCAAAGAGTGATAGTTCAAATTACTCCATCAGAACTCCTATATCCGGCCAGGCTTGAAGTTATTGCACCCTGATTTCTCCCTTTTCCCCCAACTAATTGAGAAACAAATTCCCTCTTTCAGTCTTGCTTTAGTTTAGTTTAATTTGAAATCAAATCATTTATAACTAAAAATATTCTTTGTAATAAACTGCATCAGAGAGTTATGGGCATGAGAAATTAAGACTGTATACATGAAACATTTCTTGGCACATAGTAAGTGTTCAATAAATAGAAGTTTCGAGACCAGCAGATAGTGTAATGGTTATGTTATGGACTCCCACATAGCCTACTGCAGTTCAAGTCCTGGACCTAGTGATTTAAAACTCATGCTAGGCCTGTGTACATGCATGTCCAAATTCCCAAGAGGAGAATGAAGGAGAAGGGATTGCAGAATGGCCTTCCCCCAGGGGGTGATTTGTCGCTTTCTGTCTCTCTGTCTTTTCAGCAAGCACACACACCCTATAGCACATGTCTGCCACTAACATCATAATAATAATAATAAGAAGAAGAGGGACCAGCAGTTAGTGTAATGGCTATGTTGCTGGACTCCCATGTAGTTGACCACAGTTCAAGTCCCGGACCTGGTGGCTTAAACTCATGCCGGGCGCGTGTGCATGCATGCCCAAGATCCCAAGAGGAGAATGGAGGAGAAGGGATTGCAGCGTGGCCATCCCCCTGGGGGATGATTTCTTGCTTTCTATCTCTCTGTATCTCTGTCTTTCTGGTGAGCGCCTTGTAGTGAAAAATCTCTCTTTCAAAAAAAAAAAAAAAGAAGAATAAGAAGTAAAAGTAGAAGTTTTTATAAACACTGCTGTAACCTGAGAATAGCTCTTATAATCAACAGTCCAGAGAGCAGATAAGAAGTAGTCAAGATATATCAGTTAAAAATTTCAGTGCTCTTAATTTCAGCAAATGGAAATGATCCTGGATTGAGGCTGTGAGGGATAGTGGATAGAACTTGGGTTGTGGAGGGACCAGCAGATGACGTAATGTTACATCATTGGACTCCCACGTAGTCGACAGTTTGAGTTCCAGACCTGAGGCTTAAAACTCATGCCAGGTGCATGCGTGTGTGTGCCCAAGATCCTGAGAGGAGAATGGAGAAGGGATTGTTGTGTGACCATCCTGCCAGGGGGGTGACTTCTTGCTTTTTATCTTTCTGTCTCCCTGTCTAGCCAGTGAGTACACATGCCCTATAGCAAAAATATCTTTAAAAAAAATTTACAAAGTGGGCTGTGAAGTCAGGTAAGCATGAGTTTGAAATATTGTTCTGCTGCTTGATTATCTAAATGACATTCAGCAAATTACCTAACAATTCTGGGCCTTTTTTTAAAATCTGTACAATGGGAATAATATTATCTCCTTGTAATAATTAAAATAGACAAATAGGGCCAGCAGGTGGCATGGAGGTTAAGGTGCTGGATCCCACATGACCAGCTTTGTGATTTGAGTCCCATACCAGAGGCTTGAGAATCACACCTGGCACATGTGTATGAGTGCCCAAAATCCCAAGAGGAGAGTGGAAGAGAAGGGATTGTAACATGGCCATCCCCCCCGGAGGATGTTTTCTCACTTCTGGGTCTCTCTCCCCTCTCTGGCAAGCATACTTGCCCTATAGCAAGAACATTAAAAAAAATAGTCAAATAAATAAGTGTGTAGCATTATTCTTGGCACCTAGATACTCAGAAAATGTTGGCTGCCTCCCTCTTTCTAAAGAACCTGCTACCACCACCACTGCAGGCCAGCCTCTCCTGATAGAATAAAATGATTTGTCCCAAAGTGTTTTTCCCTGTGATAGCCCTGTAGGTATGTAATAAGGCAATTAAAGAGTCATAAAGTGAGGTTTATTATTTCATATCCAAAGTGCTTTTTTTCCTAATTAATTAATTTTTTTTGAGGGGGGAGAGGGTTTTGCTATAGGGCATGGGCGTTTGCCAGAAAAACAGAGAGAGACAGAGAGACAGAAAATGAGAAATCACCCCCCGCCCCCCAGGGGCAATGGCCACACCACAATCCCTTCTCCATTCTCCTCTCTGGATCTTGGGCATGCATGCACACACACCCAGCATGAGTTTAAGCCATAGGGTCCAGGACTTGAACCATGGTCCACTACATGGGAGTCCAGAGACATAGGCATTATGCAAACTGCTGGTCCCCTAATTTATTATTATTATTAACTACCCAGTACACACACTCACTAGAGAGAGAAAGAAAGTGAGGAAACGAGTCATCAGGTCCAGGACGTGAACCATGGCTAGCCATGTGGAAGTCCAGCACCTTAACCACCACACCCCGTGCTCGCCCCAAAACTGCTTTATAATTAATATTTTGTGATTTTCTTTCTATTTATTGTAATTTAATATTGTAATTTAATATGTAATAATAATTAATAATTTAATATGTAAATTATAATATTGATAGAATTTGAATAAATGAGGAAACTGGATTTGCTTTGGGAGCAAAAAGGAGAAAAGAATCACAGTGACTAATAGTGGGGCCCATTGGTCCTGGGTACCAGAGAGTCCTGATTTGCTGACTCCAACCCTGACTCCAGCATCAGTCTCGAGGAGTCTATCCCAATCAATCTTAGTGTTCCCATTGATGACCCCCATTGCCTAAGCACTTACCTAAATTAATACAATAAGATTACATTAAAGGTAAATGTGCAAGTAGATTGCATCCATGGGGGGATGATTTCTTTCCCTTGTTGGCATGAACAAGAAGCACAAAGCTTCAAGGCCTGGCTGCCATCTTGACTGGTTATGAGGGGACCAACCTTCGCATTAAGCCAGACCCTGAAGACAACAGAGCACAGGAAAGAACTTGTTTTTGGGACAATATCTTTCATCTTTAAATAGATAATATGGCACCTAGATTCCTCCCTACTTCTGGCTTTAACAGTTAGGGGAGGTACTGGAATTCCTTATTTTTATGAAGACCAGTTTCTACAGAAACTGATCAACACTAATGATAAGGCAGCACCAGAGGATTGAATGTATCAGGGTTTCCAAAATCACAGCCCTAAAATCTAACCTTCTGGGTTCATGTCCTGCTTCCATCTTGAGTTCACAGTATGACTTTGGAATCTAAGCTCTCCGTGCTTGAATTTCTGAGTCTGGAAAGCAACAATAACGATAGAATCGCCAAGAAGATAAAATCACATGATGCACACAACACAGAGCCTGGCACATAGTAAGTCTCAATAAAATCCGAGTCATAATTATGATGACCTCTGGATGTGAAGATCGGCTCTGGATCTACTGGCCTGAAACTGAATTCACAATTCTCTTCCTTTCTGTCCTCGGCTCTATGTCTCTTTTACTTTGGGCTTTTCTCTCTTGCCTGATTTTCCCTTTACTTCCCCTTCCCACATTCCTTTAGTTAGCCACAAATGGACTTGATTGATAGCTTTATTTGCTGTATTTTAAAATGTAATTTTGCATTTCCTCTTTTTAATTTAAGAAGTCAAAGAGTAGAACATTTTATATTTCCTCCAATAAAAAAGAACATTTTGATTTGTTTTTTATGTGTCCCCATTAAATTTCATCTGCTTGGTTTGGGTCCAGTGTTCCACCCTGCCAACATCATTTTACATCTTGACATTGTCAGTTATTGGCTTTGCCATTCTTCCTGGCATTATTTTATCTGCCTTTTAAGCTTTCACCAAGTCCTTGATATAAACCTACAGTTTAGGACTGCTCTATCAGTGATCAGCTTAGACGTATGTACGGAAGACTAAATCAGTGCCTCTCACACTGCTCTGAGCATAAGAATTACAGGAAGGCTTGTGGAGACGCTGATTCCAGGGCCTTTTACCTGAGGTTCTCATTCAGCAGATCTAAAGTGGAGACCTAGAATTTGTATTTTTAAAAAAGTGTATCCACTTATTTCTAAAGTGTGGAGGGTGATGGGGAGACCCCCAATAGGGTCTTCATGTCACACTCTATCCCCAGCACCAGCCAGCCTTGATCATGGCCATACACGTGTGCACCTATTATGGACAAAGCGGCACCATGATGCAAACCCAGGACCTTCCCATGTGAGTCTGGTTGCATTACTGCTGTGCCACTGCCTGGCCCAATACTTGACATTTCTAGCCAACTCCCAAGTGATGCCGTGTAGGCGTGCCCTAAATAGAAGTGGCCTAATCAAGTTGGTAGTTAAGTTTTTTCTTAGGTTAAAGAAGTTTCTGGATATGTGGTCCATGGCTAGTACCAAGGTTTTGACCCTAGGCTCCTTCTCTCTCCTTTCTGCCATGTATGACATGAGGTTTCTTATTCATGGTCCAAAGTGCTTGCTAGAGCTCTAGCCCTCACATCCGTATTTAAACAATAAGAAGGAGGAACAAGGTTTGGGGAAAGGATGTCTTCTCTTTGTCTAAGAACATGTTCTGGGAGTTGTATACTTCTACTTAAGTCTTCCTGGCAAAGATTTTGTCCCAAAGCTCTTTCGCTGTAAATAAATCTGGGAAGTGCACTTTTTAGTTTGAGTGCCATGTGCCCAGCTAAAAGTAAGGGTTTATCACCAAGAGAGACATTTCTGACATTACTGACGTCCATTTCTGACATTACTGACGTCCATTGTTATTACAACACTCCTTTTCCCACCTCTCAGCTACATGTTTGCGATCTAAACCCCATTATGTGCTAGGCAGTTAGTATACAAGTCTGAATTTCTAATTCTATTTCTCTGTGCATAAGTATTATTTCTTTCATGTCAAAGCTCAAGAAATTGAATCTTAGAGTTTTAGTGATTTCCCTGAGATCCTGCAGTACCTAAATGCCCAAACCGAGATTCAAACTCACCTCCAGCAGGACCTGGAGTTCTTCTAATGTGGCCAAGTCTGGGTTTGCCCTGTGATTCCTTCCTTTCTTGGCTCTGTGAGCTTATCAGGGTGTAGTTTGCTCAAGTTCAAGAGCAGACCCAAGTGCACAAGCACATGTCACTGTGGCTTGCAGTAGGTCTGCTTCCATTGCCTCTACTGAAGAAAGTCACATGGCTGACACCAAAGTTGAGCAGCATAGTCCTCCACCAAGCAAGTAATATTTTTGAGTGTATTCAACCCCTCCACCCTTCCAAGCCCATAGGCAACTGCACTGGAGTGGAAAGAGCACCTGAGAATGAGAGAATCAGGAGCCCTGAGTTCTGGTCCCAGACCTGCACATAATGACTTGTGTGACCAGAAAGGACAAATTATTAATCCTTTCTGTGACTCAGGTTTGTTTTAGGGACCTCTAAAGCCTATTCAGGCTTTGATTTCAGACACGACAGTCTAAACAAACAAATAAGTGCCTCTCAAACTTGCCTCTCTCCTCCAAAGATAGCTTAGTCTTTACTTCCGTCAAGCACACACACACACAGACACACATGCACACACAGGCATGCACTACAACCCTTCAAAATTGTTGGGTTACTGCTTATGGCTCTGTAATGATTAAACTGGAGTGCAGCTGGTCCTGCTGGTCACAGGGAGACCCTGGAAAGAAGTGAAGCCACTGAAGAGCCACTTATGCCATGACCTTCTGTTCACAGGGCCTGAATGCAGGATGCTCTTCTGCCTGGACAGGTGAGCTTTAATTCTGGTGATTTATGATAATGCCTCTGAGTGTGCTGGTAAACACGCCAGTTTATTTTGCAGAATTAATGAAGTCTGATTAATCTCCCAGGCTCCAGCAGATTCTGTTCTGAGAAATGGAGCGAGACTGCCAAGCTTTGGTGTGAATTATGGAGGGGGGATTAATGACATGAGAATTGTCTGGAGTTCCCAAAGCCCGGTCTTTCTAATCCCATGGATCTTATGGGTGGATTCTTTGCCACCGGGTGGGATGACTGCCGATCAGGGAGAGAGAGAACTTTCTAAGAACATGGTGTGTGATACAAATAATAGCAGCGTAGGTTACTGGAGCTATGGCCATGTGTCTGGTGTTCCTTTTGGCCCTTCACACACACTCTCCCAATGATTGGAAGGAACACACACTTTTGACTTGGGCAGATATCAGTTCAAACCCTATCCCGGAACTGACAAGCAACATGACCCTGGCCATGCAGAGCAGGCACTGCTGGCATCCCTCTCCGTATACTTACTCCATATATTCTGTCATCCCAGTTCTACAGTATCTATCGTTCCTGCATGTAACTTTTTTACATTTTGGTAGCAGAGATAAATATGTAAGCAATAAGGCAATGAATATGCAATTAAAATATATACATATATATATGAAGTTTATTCATTTCTTCCATGGGGGAGAAAGGAGAGAGAGACGGTTTCCCCAACAGAGACTATGTTGGGCTCCACCTGTCTTAGCCAGCCATGTGCGCACAGGGAAGCCCTAGGCGGCAAAGCTAGTTCTCTCCTGTGGGAACCCTTTTGCATGACCACTGTACCTCCACCTGTCCTCAGCAACAAATGACACCAAAAATAAAACCTATTGGTGACTCTAAGCTGTAGACTGAAAACCTCGATTTATCCTCAATATTAAGGTTACATCTTTCTTTAAAAGATTGGAGATGATAAAGTTTCACTGCAGAATTTATGGTAGCTGAGTGTGTTGCAATAGACAAATGAGGTGGAAGAGGTTGTGATGTAGAGAAGAGAGCATTGTGATAGCCAGTGTGAGGTGTGAGTTTGAGTCCTGTTGCTTCTGACTACAAAAGGTAAGTTCTCTTCACAAGCCAAATGATATATAGTGATTGAATGTTTAAAAAATAATGAGAATAAATAATAATAATAATCATCTGAAAAAAGGATGAAAAGCTATCTGATGATGATGATGTGGATAGTAATATCTGTCTTGATTGACATGCATGGTAATTGTGCTGGAAAAAGAAATGTAGTACACTGTAAAGATATGTGTAATATAAAAATTATGATAATAAATAAAATGAGATTAAAAAAAAGGTATGACTGGGGCAAAGTCACTAAACTTTTAGTGTCTTGGTTTCCCCATTCATAAAGTAGGAACAACACCTGCCTGCCTATCACACAGACCCTTTTACAGAGAACTTGGAGATAAAAGCTCTTGATTATTATTAGTAATATTTTTCAGATGGATAAACTAGAGACAAAAGTATAGGGAGAAGAACAGAAAAATGGTCCATTAGTTCTTCCCCAGCCTTATCCTGCCCCACTATTTCCCCCAACTCTGGAGAAAATACATTGGCTTTGGTCTTTCCTTTGGTCTACTACATTGGCTTTGGTCTTTCCTTTGGTCTACTACATTGGCTTTGGTCTTTCCTTTGAATAACCCAAGCTCATGCCCACCACAAGGCCTTTGTTCCACTTTTTCCTCTCCTTAGAATGTTCATTGTCAGGTTCTTCAGGAAGGAATCGTTCTTCTTGTCATGCAGCTCTCAGTGAGAACATCACTCTCTCAGAGAGGCCTTCCATACACACCCACTAAAAGCAGTCCCTCTCCCAGTAACCCTTTAGCACATCCCTCTGTCATATTCTTGTGTGACATTTATCATTTCCTGAGATCATCCTATTTGTTGACTTGTTAATTGTTTCCTCCTACTCTTTCCTTAAGAAGAGAGATCCTGAATATCTCATTTTCTGCTATATTTCCAGTGCCAAGAGCACGTTATGGCATATGGGAAACACACAATACATTTTTTTGAATGTATTAACATCTATAGATTTAACTTATTATTTTTAATGGTATAATAATATGCTGTATGAATGTGCCATAACTTATTTAACCAGACCTCTTTTAAAGATGAATACTCAATTAGATTACTTTCTTTCTGTTCTGCTTTTACTTATGTAAAAAAAAAAAAATGTAAAAGGAGGCAGCAGGTGACATGGTAGATAAGATGCTAGATTTCCACATGGCTAACTGCAGTTCAAGTCCCAGACCTGGCAGCTTGCTTTCTCACTCTCCCTCTCTCTTTTTCTTTCTCTTTTGAGTGCATGTGCCCTATAGCAAATTAAATAATAATAATGATAACAACAACAACAATAATAAGTAAAATTAAATACATAACTCTTTAAAAAATGGCTTTGGAGGACTAGTAGGTGACATGGTGGTTATGGTGCTGGTCTCCCACATGGCCGATGCAGTTCGAGTCTCAGACCTGGCGGCTCGCTTTCTCACTTTCTCTTTCTCTCTTTCTCAGTCTCTCTTTGGTCAAATGGAAAAAAATAAAAAAATAAAAACAAATAAAAGTAAGTGAATAATTCTTTAAAAAATAGTGTTGCTATATCAAACAAATAAACATAATCCGTGTGTATTCTCTTGGTTCTACTCATAAAGACCACCCTTAACCAGTGGGACTGCCGAATTAAGGGGCATGTGCATTTACAAGTTGAGATATGTATGCCCAGCTCTCCCTGTAATGTTTCCATCAGTTTATGCCCCCAGCTGCTGTGTACCATCCAGCAGCTTGGGTTCCCTCCGAGTCCTTGCCAATGATGCCCTGATGCCCTATTGCTGAGAAGCTTTTGCTGCCTTTCAAAGTGCTCTGCAATCACTCCATCTACTCCACTCATCCCCACAGGAGAGACTAGGTGGCAGCTCTGCTCTGGGTGGTTTTCTCCCTCTTTATTAGGGTTGAATCCTCTAGCCTGCTGTGGTAAAAGAAAGGACATGTAACATATATGGTAGTATCTGTAGAGATTAGGTTATTGTTGAGTAAATATCCACTCTCTTCTTTCTCCCCAGGACAGGAAAGTACTTTCTCTACTCTCTGACTTGGGCTGTGGCCATGTGATTAGCTTTGGCAAGTAAGTTGTTATCAAATGAGATATGAGCAGAGACTTGAAATTTGCTAGCACGCTCAGGCTTGCTGTCATGCCCATGCGCTTTGCCATGAAAACAGCATGCCTTATTTATCCCCTAGATCAAGGAAGAGGAGAAACATGTGAAGCATACCTGGACTCAACTTATACTTAGAGCTAAACCTGAAGGACTTCTCCTAGATCAGCTGAACTCGCACTGTCATGTAGATGTAAGTTCTTGTCATATGACACTGAGGTGTTTGCTCATATTTTTTACACAGCAGAAGTTGATAGAGTCAAAGTCCAAATTGAAAATGGAGCTCCCATTTTGTAGTACCTTATTACTTCCTGTGTCAAATAGTAAACAACCCCCCCCCCAAATAGTAAACAACCCCCATGGCACTGGTAGCAGAGGAATGTTTAAGCCTACTCATGTTCACTTTTGTGTGGGCTCCCTTGGGCCTTGAGGTAATTATAGGGCTAAATGAGCCCTGGGAGGGGTGGAAAGCAATACTACTCTTGAGGAAACATGCAAGACATATTCTTCTTATTTATTTATTTATTTTTTTAGAGAGGTTTTTGCTATCGGGTGCGTGCACTCGCCAAAAAGACAAAGAGAGACAGAAAGCAAGAAATCACCCCCCAGGGGGGATGGCCATGCTGCAATCCCTTCTCCTCCATTCTCCTCTCAGGATCTTGAGCACGCACACACACACGTGCCCAGCATGATTTTAATTCACTGGGTCTAGGACTTAAACTGCAGTTGACCACATGGGAGTCCAGCGACATAGCCATTACGCCAACTGCTGGTCCCTCAAGACATATTCTAAGACTAGTAGACATACAAGAGTGTAGAACACATGTTGAAGAATATCGAAAGAAAATAAGTTTGAGTTAGGAAATGAAGCATTGAGGGAGTTGGAGCTAGCTTTTATTCTTTTTTAAATTTATTTTTATTTTTATTTTATTTATTTTATTTTATTTTATTTTTTTGGAGAGGTTTTTGCTATAGGGTGTTTGTGCTCACCAGAAAGACAGAGAGAGACATAGAGACAGAAAGCAAGAAATCACCCCCCACGGGGAATGGCCACGCCACAATCCCTTCTCCTCCATTCTCCCCTCGGGATCTTGGGCACGCACGCACACATGCCCGGCGTGAGTTTAAGCTGCCAGGTCTGGGACTCGAACCATGGTCGACTACGTGGGAGTCCAGCGACATAGCCATTAGGCTAACTGCTGGTCCCTAGCTTTTATTCTTTAGTTATGGGCTCCAGTGAAGAAACGTCAGCTATCATGCACCCAGGATGCCCACTTCATGTCAATAAATCATTGGCATTCAGAGGTCAGCTACCTGACCGAGAGAGGCAAGGGCCTAAGACTAGACAGGCCGAGCCAAGTAGAAAGCTGGCAGGCATCTTCATTCATAGTTTTATGGTTTTCATTTAGAACATCGTTAATTAAACTGTGCTTAATATAGGGTCAGCCTATACATTTTTGGTTTCTCTTCTTTTCTCTCTTTCTCTTTTCTTTTCCAGAGAAAGACTTTTGCTATAGGGCACATGTGCTCACCAGAAAGACAGAGAGACAGAAAGCGAGAAATAACCCAAGAAGCGATGGCCATGCTGCAATCCTGTCTCCATTTTCTTCTCAGGACTTTGGGCACGTACACAAGGGGTGTGAGTTTAAGCTCCTACATTGGGTAGAGAGGATGATGTAAAGAAAAATCTAGTGGTAGTATAAGAGGTTCTTCAAAAAGTTCATGGAAAATGGAATTAAAGTATGAGTTTATTTTAGTGCAAAACATGGAAATCTATGCATACTTTCTTGATAATAAGCATTTTACATGAACGTTTTGAAGACCTTACATAGGTCTCTTTAGAAAATAATTGAGGTGAACTTATCTACACACTGCATTCCTTAAAGGGAATTTTTGTAAATATGCTTAAATGCCTTACATTCCCTAAAGGGGACTCTTTCGAGCAGATGCAAACATTCCACTGTATCTTCTGAAAGAACTGTTTACTTAATGTGAGAGATGCAGCGAGACTTAGGTGGCAGAGAGGTTGAGGGCAAGGCTGCCAGGAATTCCATTCTTCTGCTCATGACACGAAGCACTTTCTTTGATGGATGGCTTCTACTTTCTTCTACACAAGAATACAGGGTTTTCTAGTCAGGTCCTGTGTCTTTTTCAATTTCACACCTCTACATCTAGCACAGTGCCTGGGTAGAACAAGACACATGATTTTATGTTGGTGAAATTAATGTTTATTAATGATTATTGGACAGTTTTGGACTGTGTATTTCTTCATCCTTATTAGCATGTTGTGTTTTTTTTGTTTGTTTGTTTGTTTGTTTTTTTTTTTTTTTTGGAGAGGTTTTTGCTATAGGGTGCTTGCGCTTGCCCAATAGAGAAAGACGGAGAGACAGAAAGTGATAAATCACGCCCGGGGGCATGGCCACACCACAATCCCTTCTCCTCTGTCCTCCTCTTGGGATCTTGGGCATGCACGCACATGCGCCCGGCGTGAGTTTTAAGTTACCGGGTCTGGGATGCGAACCGCGGTTGACTACCTGGGAGTTCAGCGACATAGCCATTATGCTAACTGCTGGTCCCCTTATTAGCATATTGTGAGAAAGAGCTTTTCACCCTAACTGCACATGTGGGCATTAAAAAAACAAAACAAAACAAAAAAACCCTGGTCAGGGATCAGCAGATAGGGTAACGGCTGTGTTGTTGGACTTTCATGTAGTCTACTGTGGTTCAAGTCCCAGACCAGGTGGCTTAAACTCACACTGGACATGTATGCGTGTGTGCCCAAGATCCCGAGAGAAGAATGGAGGAGAAGGGATTGCGGTGTGGCCATCCCCTGGGGGGTGATTTATCACTTTCTGTCTCTCTCTGTCTTTCTGGCGAGCCCATGTGCCTATAGCAAAAACCTCTCAAAACAAACAAACAAACAAACAAACAAACCCAAAAACCACACCGGTCAAGGCTGCTTCACAGACATCCTGACTTACCTGGCTAGGAGACAGCCCAAGCTCCCTGGAGATGCTGCTGGGTGGCCAGATGGTGGGACCCATGGTCAGGATGGGAGACAGTCTGCTCCATGTTCTGTCACCCACTTGTATGACCTGGGACAAGTTACTCTCCCTTCCTGGGTCTAGCTTTCCCATCATGAAATGAGAGCATTAGACTAATCTTTTTAGTCCAGAAACCCATCAAGAATACTCATGTTCTCTTCAGAAAAACATACTTTTGCATATTTGTACAAACTTTGCATACTATTTCAAGGAATTCATGAAATCTCTTGAATTCGTTAGGATTATTTTGGTCACAAGTGAAGGACCTACCTCTCATGGGTGTACACCAAGAGTCAGTATAGATGTTCATGGTCCTCATAAGTCCTGGAGTAGATGCGGCGTTAGGGATGCTGCATCCAGGGATACAAAGGACCCCAGAAGGATTGTGTCTCCACATTATGTGACATGATGAGTCACTCTGGGGTGAGTGGCCCCAGGTTGGACACTGCTAGACTCAGGAGCCATGAAGTCTCTCTTAGCATTCGTAGTCTGCAGTAACAGACAAGTGTGGTGCTCTAGGAATGCTATTTTTAAAAATTATGGATATGCAATATTTTATAATGTATGTGCAAGGATAGCTATTACTTTCCCTTCTCTATTTAATTTTATGTCTACTCACTTCTGGAGTGCCAGTTACGTGCAAGGTCTGTTAGTCTCATTTGTTTAATGGTAATAAGAAAGCTTGGGAGGCTTGGAAATTTTTTTTTTTTTTTTTTTGGAGAGGTTTTCGCTATAGGGCGCATGCGCTCGCCAGACAGACAGAGAGAGACAGAGAGACAGAAAGCGAGAAATCACCCCCCAGAGGGGATGGTCACGCTGCAATTCCTTCTCCTCCATTCTCCTCTCAGGATCTTTGGCACGCACGCACACACACCCGGTGTGAGTTTTAAGCCACTGGGTCTGGGACGCGAACCGCGGTCGACTACATGGGAGTCCAGTGACATAGCCATTACGCTAACTGCTGGTTCCCCCGGGAGGCTTGGAAATTTGAAAAAATTAAAAAACCCATAGAGGAAGGATTGGAGAGGATTGGAGGGCTGGAGAGCTGGGATTCAGACACAGTCCTCTGAATTCCGTACACAATGATGTTTCCATGAAAATACTACCTGAGCTGTCCAGTCTTACATGTTTATTCTGCTCTGAGAGGTTTGCCCATGGAGTATCACTGGACCTGAATGGATGGTGCCTCCTTGGTCATTTGGTCGGAGTTGCTTTCTTCATGGCAATGGCCTTGCAGCACATCATCTGACGAAACAGGGTAGATTTTGTCTCTTTAAAACTGACCCTTTTATTTTAAGAGCAGTAATCTGTATGGTGATTTCTGCTTATCTCTTGAGTCCATATTCTCTAGTTCCTATTATCCCCTGTTATCTAGGAGATAACCTTAGGACAGAGACACATGTCTGCCATCACTGAGTGGGACGATTATGACTGTGTCCGGAAAACTCCGGTGATTAGTAAGCAAAGGGTTTGCTAGGTTCAGTGCCCTGGAGCATCCTGGGTTTTCTGAAATTCTAAAACCAGGATAAATGACTTTTTAAAAAGAGAGTGTACTTTCAAAGGCAGTGGTCCATCTCAGATAAAATGGATGTGATTTTAATCCTGTACCTCCAACAAGGAGCTAATGAAATGAATCAAAAGATTCACCAGTAAGGTAATGGAAATTTACTGTTTAACTTCTGTGGATATTTGCAGAGTGAATCTGAAGGATAGACAAAACACACTTACTGTGTGCCGAAATATTGTTGAAGGAAAGGAATAAAAGGAATGATCTGGAAAAATGCATTAATAACTTTATTTGATTATAATCCATGGTAAGTACATGGACCTTATCAGCAATGACTCCTCTGCCTGGGTCTCTCGGCCCATGCCATGATTCCAATACTCCTTTGCCTTTGAACTCCTAAAAGTACTCAGGCACTGGTTATCACACGCAGGTTCTCTAAAAAAAACCATCCACAGGCTTTCCACCCAGGGACACGGGTTGGGTCCCAGCTCTGGCACTTATTAGACTGTCCATTTAACCACTGTTCTCTCTTGTGCTCTCTCCCTCTAGCCCTTGTCTTAGGCAGTTTTAGTGAATGAGGTACTAGCACAAAGTGTTGTGTCCTGCCTTTCCCACCTAACACCTGCCCTTCCTTTCCCATGTTATTGAAGCTCCGCTTTATGCCTCAGTTTTCATGACTGCATATTATACCTTTTCAGAGAGACTCCATGATTCCTATGTCTCACCCTCTGCTCTCAGAGTAACTTGAGCCAGGAGCGACATGATAAGATTTGTTCTTGTAGCTGTCTGGAGGGAGATTGGACAGGACGAAGGCTCAGAGGTGTCAGGGCTACTGAGAACTATTTTTATTAAATGGTTATTACAGGTGAGTCTGAGCAGTATCACTGACAAACACCTAAAGTCTATAGGTCCAAGTCATTTATTTTATGGGTGAAGAATGGAGACTGCGATAGATAAAATGACCTCACCAAGGTCTCCCAGCTTCGCCCCAGACTCTGGATGTTTGAGTACGAGGGGCTTCTATTTGAGTCCAGTCTGCACTGCAGCCATGTAAAGCCCCAATGTCGGTGAAAACCGATGCCCAGGGGAATGTTTCATTAGGAAATAGAGATCTAGTCTTAAAATACATTTGGCAGTTCATTTTTTACAAATTGCCAGTGTGATTAGTGATTACTGGCTGCTGCCGCAAATCATTTCCTGCCTACCCAAACAACGTGAATTAAGGGGAACAAATGATAAAACCATGTTCCAAAAAAAACCCCACCATTAAAAGTTTCTCCAAGGAGAGGAAGCTATTATTACCCCAGACTTAAAAATGAGAAGATGGGAATAGAAAGACTGGGTAACTTGTCCAAAGTAATCAGCCAGAATTAGAAGTCAGAATTCCTGATGCTCACCCAAGGGCGAGAATCTGCCGGCAGTTTGGCCATGAGGGCTGCAGGGAGGGCCAAGTTAAACAGGACATAATTAGGGATAGAGTTCTCAGGCTTGCTCCTGCTCTGTGACCCCCTGGCCAAGATGCTCTTGCCAAGTTTCTTGGCTGCCTTGCGACCTTTTGATCCTCATACAATAAGGAAGATGAGGCAGAAGCAGTTGGGGAAGGTTGACTCCTCCGCTGCCTCCAGGCTGAGGCAGCTGGGCAAGGCTTCACCTCTTGGGCCTCAGCTGCCTCCTGTGGAATTGGAGACTGGAGATGTCTGCTACCTGCCTGCCCAGTTCCGTGACTCAGGATGGAAAGTAAAGGACATTTTTACAAAAGCATTAGACAGAGTTTTTTGTTTTATATTTTCGTTTTTGTTTTTGATGGTGGGTGATAGAGTGCCCATTCGTAAGAGATGAGGCAAAGGGAAATTTATAGCAAGAATTAGTCATTAGCAAGCTAATGACCACTTTTCCTTGCAAAAAGTGGGGTAATAGCAATAATAATTTAGTACCATGAAAATAAGCTGTAGCCAGCCTATTTCCTACTAGACTAGGAACTACGGTAACTGTCTGGGCTCTTTCGAGAAACCAATAGAACGTGTGTGTGTATGTGTGTGTGAGAAAGAGAGAGAGAATGTGTGTATGTATGCATATATGCATTTGTGTATGTCTACACATACGTTTGGGGGGAGAGAAAGAGAGATAAAGAGAGAGAAGGAGAAGAGATTTATTTTAAGGAAGTAGTTTGTGTATTTGTGGGTGCGAGCAAGTCTAAAATTTGCAGAGCATCCTGGCAGGGTGGAGACCCAGAGCAGGGTAGATATTTCCTTGAGATAGTTTGGAGGAAGAATTTTCTCACCCTGGAGGGACCTCAGTCTTTTTCTTTTTCTTTTTCTTTTTCTTTTTCTTTTTCTTTTTCTTTTCTTTTCTTTTCTTTTCTTTTTTTTTTTCGAGAGGCTTTTGCTATAGGGCGCATGCGCTTGCCAGAAAGTCAGAGAGAGACAGAGAGACAGAAAATGAGAGATCACACGCCCCCCCCCCCCGGGGGTGATGACCACACCGTCACAATCCCTTCTCCTCTATTCTCCTCTAGGGATCTTGGGCATGCACACACACATGCCCGCCATGAGTTTAAGCCACTGGCTTTGGACTCCAACCGCGGTTGACTACATGGGAGTCCAGCGACATAGCCATTACGCTAACTGCTGGTCCCAGACCTCAGTCTTTTTCTCTTGAGGTCTTCAACTGATGGGATGAGACTCATTCATATTGTGGAGGATAATCTGCTTTACTCAAAGTTCACTGATTTAAATGTTACTATTATTTAAAGAATACTTTCACAGTGATATCTAGACTTGTTTGACCAAACATTTGCGCACCACGGTCTAGTCAAGTTGACAGATTAAAATGGTCCTCAGAACTCTGCAAAGCGAAACTTGGGTCTGAGTTACTGTGTCCTCAGGCTGAATGCAATGCCTGGCAGGCAGTGGTTGCTCTTCACTCCCTGGCAAATGAGTGAGCCAGATCTCAAAGCTCCAAGTATGACCTTGGAGGGTATGTGGCGGAAGGGAAAGAACATAATGCTCAGCCCAGAAGATCGATGGTAAGTCCAAGAAGCACCCAGGGATCACCAAGGAGTCATGGGCAGAGCGGTAAATACAGCAGAGACGTGCAGGGATGTTGGCAGAGGAGTGGACTCGTGGTGGCCTTGCAGATGCTCTCATCAGAGCAATCCTGGTGGGTCTCCATACCAGCTGAGATGCTGCAGAGTGATGTACCCCAGCCTGGCTGCTAGAAGGTCTAGCCCCTGTCTGTCTCCACCACTCACAAGCTGTGCACCCTTGGCAGGTTGGTATACCTCTCTGGGCTCAGAGCTGATTCCATGGGATGGTCATAAACTCACCATCTGCAGGCAGGACCCAACCCACAGTAGTTTTGTTTTGAACTGGACAATATCTTAAAAACAGTTTTAAAAAATTGCCAATATTTAAAAGTTGGTAGAGTTTACAAAAAAAGAAAAAAAAAAAAAGACTTATGGCTTCCCTGAAAATCTGGGAAGGGCTGACAGCTCTGAGCCTGACTTCCTCTGGTAACAACCAGGAGGCCAGGAGCTGCCATGCTCTTAGGTGGGCAAAGCTCTTGCACTCCTGTCACTCTGTGTGGGATCCTGAGACTGAGGGTGGAGTCAGCTCTGTCATCCCTGACCTTGCGTGGTTGGTTTTCACTGTTCTACACAATCTGCCAGGCCTCTGGAGAGCTTAGAGGTTCTGGAGTTTGTTCTTGATGTTGTCCAAGGTCTTTTATACTAATGCAAATATGTCCTCTAACCAGGTGTCAGGCACAGTGCTAGGTGGTTTCTGTGCATCTCAGACAGAGGCAATGTTTCACAATTCTTATTTAAAATGCTGAACAGGCTTGGTATGGAGCTAACTCAGGGGCGGGGCAGCACAGAGTGGGAGGAGCAAATCCTTCAGCCCGCTGAATGGACTTGGAGTTGCAATGCCACTCAGATCGTTGGGGTAATTTTCCCAAGAGAAATTTGGGAAGTTTATTCATTTCCTCAAATCCTCGAAATGCTGGTGCTGGAGATTTGCAGACACAAATATAGCCATTCCTCAGATGAAGGTGCCCAGGGTGTGCCTTCTTACCTGCTCCAGGGAACATTTTGAGGCGTGGTCTTGCTTTGTAGAGAGTGTACAAAGTCATCAAACAGTATTTTTTGGAAACAGATCGGGTACGAGGGAAATTAATAAGATGAAGTTTTACTCATATTTTATTTTAATTACTTTCTGAGGACATAGGATTATCATAGTTCTAGATCTCAAGGGACTTGTGCTCTTTGCCAAGGGCAAGTGAAGCCCATGTGAAACAAAAAAATTACTTTTGAGTTTTCATGGGAAAATGTAGAATTTGGAGCCAAGAGGTCCCAGGTTTATCTTGTACTATCTTAGCAAATAATGTCAAGTCTCAAGTTTCCTTGCCTTTAAGTGGGTACATGGATTCTTCCTTTTCTGCATATTTGTTTTCAGAATAGCATGATGAATGTGAAAATGCCCACCACATGGCCTGGTACACAGAAAGAGCGCAATAAGTGGTCATCATTAGAACAGTCCCTCTGTATCTCTGGGGGATAGATACTTTCTAAGACCCCTAGCGGGTGCCTGAAAATCTCAGTGCTGAACCTTCTTTTTTTTTTTTTTTTGGAGAAGTTTTTCGCTATAGGGCGCGTGCGCGCACCAGACAGACAGAGAGAAAGACATAGAGACAGAAAGCGAGAAATCACCCCCAAGGGGGGATGGTCACGCCGCAATCCCTTCTCCTCCATTCTCCTCTCGGGATCTTGGGCACGCACGCACATGTGCCCGGTGTGGGTTTTAAGCCACCAGGTCCGGTACGCGAACCGTGGTCGACTACGTGGGAGTCCAGCGACATAGCCATTGCGCCAACTGCTGGTTCCCAAGTGCTGAACCTTCTGTATACTATTTTTTCATATACATTATACCTGTGGAAAAGTTTAATTTATAAGTTAGGCATGGTAAGAGATGGACAACAACAATAATAAAATAGAACCATGTACTGTAATAAAAGTTAAATGAACATGAATTTGGTCTTTCTCTCAAAATACCTTGTTGTACTGTACTCATCTGTTTTTGGACTGCCGTTAACTATGGGTAACTAAAACTGTGGAAAGCAGAATCACATAGAAGGAAAGACTCTTGGACTATAATGGCCAATAGGTGCCCCTGGAGTTGCTGAGATTCTTCTGATCTGATGGGTCTGGGTTTCAGAAGGAGATGGGCTTTAGTTGGACCTTGCAAGGTGGGTAGGAGGTAGGCGGGCTGTTAGCTCCATGGGGGAGGCCAGTGTGCCCAGGGGTGGAGGTAGAGATAGGCAAAGCTTGTTCAGGAGCTGGCAGACTGGCCTGCCTGGAGAGGAGGGTTCACATGGGGTGGAGGTAAGAGCAACAGTCTGCCTTCAGGATGGCTAGCTAGAATTGCTCTGTGGTCCTCTCTGAAATGTCTGACATCTTGCCAAGTGGAAACCGGCATCTTCTGCTTTGACTGGAGACATTCTTCTCCCTTGCTGCCTACATGTAGTCTTGGGCAGTGGGACCAAGAAGTCACCCTCTCTCTCTCTGCCAAGTATCTAATTAAGGAATTGCATAGTTGGCATTTCTGTGGAGCCAGCCCTAGCGGTACATGCTCAGTGTAGGTCAGCCCGGATGGAGAAGCCCACAGGTAGACAATGATTGGTGACAATGGCGTGGTCAAGGCGGGAAACAAAGAACAAGTGTGCCCTCTCTCATCCGTGACAAGTCCTTGACATTACCTTCTGTGGGGTGGAAAAGGCATAGACCCTGTCCACATGGAGAACATAACCTAGTAGGAAAGAGAAACACGGAGGAAAGGTATACTAAGGGCACTAAGTGTGTATGTGACAGGGTAAGAGAAGGAAGACGACGGTCCCTGACTCACTGTGAGGGGCCCCCTCCCCCACTTTCAGTCTTCTCCTGTACTTTGCTGATAAGATTGGCAGTATTTTTACCTGTACCTGTCCTAGCTACTCTCTGACAGTAACACTTAACTGAATACTTACTCCATGCTAGGTCCTGTGCCAAGTGCTTTTCATAGATTATTTCAGTTAAAAGCCTATTGAGGAAGGGCTGCTCTTATCTTCCCCTTCCGAACTGAAGAAACTGAGGACAGAGCCATGAGGTAACCTGCTCTAGGTCATCCAGCTAGAAAGTGGCAGAATCCTCCCACCCTCTGACCCCTTTCCCACATGACCTCTGCACTCTGCATACCCAGGAGACAATAGCACAGCAGGTTTCTCCCAACTGTAATATGTAGAGTGGGTTGGGGGAAATGGCTATTCAGAAACAGATGAGACTAGAAAAACACATGAATTGATTGAAGTAGTGAAAAGCCTTGTGTTTTCATGGGTTTCGTCTGGATTCAATTCTACAGACATTTGGGAAGCTCTGGTTGTTTTTATTATTATTTTTTTAAGAGAGATTTTTGCTATAAGGTGTGTGCTCTTGCTAGAGAGACAGAGAGATTGAGCTAGAGAGATTGAAATTGGAAAACCACCCCCCCCCCCAGGGGGGAATGGCCATGCCATAGTCCTTTCTTCTCCATTCTCCTCTTAGGATTTTGGGCATGCATACACACTTACCCAGCGTGAGTTTTTGGTTTGATTATTTATTTATTTTTTTTTAAAGATATTTTTGCTATAGGGTGCATGCACTCACCGGAGAGACAGAGACAAAGACAGAGAGAGAGAAAGCAAGAAATTCCCCTCCCAGGGGGAATGGCCATGCTGCAATCCCTTCTCCTCCATTCTCTTCTTGGGATCTTGGGTACGCATGCACATTTGCCTGCTGTGAATTTCAAGCTGCCAGGTCTGGAACTCAGACTGTGGTCAACTACGTGGCAGTCCAGTGATGTAACCATAGGCCATCTGCTGGTCCTAAACTGGGGTTTTAAAGAGAGCAATGATATTGTATGTACATCTAAGGACTGTGTTTTGGAGGGCAGAGGAACTGATTGCATGGAGGAGAGAGCTGGCAGAGAGACCACTGGGGAGTTGTTTAGGTCCTTCAGGTGAGAAATGAGGATGCAAAGGAAGGCAACTAACAGCATTCAGCACAACCAAGTACCAGGCACAGGGCTAATAAGCACTTTGCGGAGGGATCACACTTGATGTTTCCAACGATTTTCCAAGGTGATTACCCAGTGGGCTCTAGAACAGTGGTTCTCCAAGTATGGGCCCTAGACTAGCACATCAGCACCCCCAGGGAACTTGTTCAAAGCCAGTTCTTGAGTCCCACCCCAGACCTATGGAATTAGAACCCATGGGGGTGGAACCCAACAATTTCTGTTTGAACAAACCCTTCATGTGATGCTAATGCAAACTCACCTGTGAGAACCACAGAAGTAGAGGTCAAATAACCTTCTCTATCCTGGAGACCAGGTCTTTCCCGACGGGAATGGTTGGTCTGCTGCTGTGAAGGCATTGACAGGATTCCAGGAGCACCAGTGGAGAGTTGTTGGAAGGAACACTTCAATCCGGAATTTACTAAGTGCCATATGTGCACTCCGTGCCTGGCTAAATGCTCTCTGGCTTCAGAACTCACTTCCAAGGAATTTAAAGTATTTTAGTTATTTGCCCATTCATTCAGCAAACATTTCTGGAGCACCTATCATAGGTCACGGTGCTAGACATGGTGGGCCGCAAACAAGATAGGTAAGGTTGTTTCTTTCAGCATCTTAATTCTGGGTGGGGAAAATGGAAGGTAACGAGTAGACAAGTTAAAAACAGTGAGTAATAGACACCACAAAGGAAGTGAAGCAGGCCAATTGTCCCAGAATGTCTGAGAGAGAAGCAGAAGGCTGTGGTAGGTATCATTTAGAGAAAGAGAAATTTGATCTGAGACCTGAATGACAAGCCAGATGTGCACAGACATGAAGGAGGGTGTTCAAGACAGAGAGGAGGGGGCTTGTGCAAAGGCACTCAGGGAGGCAAGGGCTTGCTGAGCTTCACGAAGATGGTCACTGCAGTTGGACGGTGGTGACCGAGGGAGACAGGGTTGGAAATCAAGGTGGGCCAGCTCTGTGGGTGGGCTTGGGCCTGAGAAGAAGAGGATTCCAGAAGTCAGTCTCTGACAATGCCTCTCGGGTACACAGAGGACTGAGGAATTATCCCTAGGCTGGGTGGACCCATCTGTGATCCCAGAACCTGGGAAACTTGGGATCTGGGTTCCTGAGATCAAAGGAACCTATGTACTCTTTCTGTCTAAGCTCTGCCTCCAGGGAACCTCTTTGTGTCTCTTTTGTTGCCTCTCTTCCCTCTCTCTATGCTTCCATTCCCTCTCCCTGTCTTTTAGTTTCCTCTCCTTTCCTCCCCTCCTCTCCTCTCCATTTCCCTTCCCTCACTTTCCCTCTTTCCC
>NW_006159968.1:111767-130194 GCF_000334495.1 Tupaia belangeri chinensis | reverse complement strand
CTTTCCCTCTCTTTCTCCATTTCCCCCTCAAAGCAAAGCAAACCAGAAAAAGAACTTTTTTCCAGAAGAGGAAGCTGAAAGTATCTTACAGTCGTTACCAGGGTCACACTCTCAGAATCCCCAGTTAGAGCTGAGTCCTCTAGTGCCTAGGTCTAGCATTTCAATTTTACAGATGGGGATTGTGGCCCAGGGAGAAGGGGCTGTCACAGGAACTGGAGACCGCTGACCCTGACTATAGGCTTAATTCCTCTTTTGTCGTCTTCTTATGCTGGATATTAAGTTACTGACCCTCAGCTCCAAACTGACCACTTTCTTCTCTTCTTTAGGAATCTGGGGCTGGCAATCTGCAAACCACGTTCTACTTCACCCCTGGTTTTGAGTTCGGGTTCTCCACAGGGGTGCTAGTGCGAGCTGGTAAAGATGGAGGGGGAAGGAAGTTTGCACATCTGTGTTCAAACTTAAGCCCAGCAGCTTCTCCTCAGTCATGGCAGTAGACTTGAGCCATGTAAGCTTCAGGTTTCAGGTGTAGGTGTCTGGGGAGCAGCATCACTATGCCCCCGGTAGAGACCTCACCACTACTCAACAGAAACACTCTCTAGTCCACAGGGCCCCCTCCTAGGAGATTCTACGTTCTAAAACCCAGCCCGTTCCTTCTGTTTCCCGCCCTCAGCTGGTAGCTGCTCCTACAGTTGCTCCTCTTGTGTTTCTCATTGCCCCTCTATTTCCGTTACAAGACCTGGCAAATAATTAAAAGGAGGGGAGGAGAGAGGAGGAGAGGAAAGCAAAGGATGGGGGGAGGGTAATGGAAGGAGAGAGGAAGTGTGTATGTTATTGCTGAAGAGAAACAGAGAGAGTGAGAGAGAGGAGAGAGGAGAGAAAGGTATATATATATATATAGAGAGAGAGAGAGAGAGAGAGAGAGAGAGAGAGACATATCCCAGAAATGATGGTCATGCCACAATCCCTTCTCCTCAATTTTTCCTTCCTTTTGGGGATTTTGGGCATGCTTTCACATGCACCTATTGTGTCTGGTCATTTCTTTTCTTTTCTTCTGTCTTTCTTTCCTTTTTCTTTCTTTTTTTAAAAGAGGTTTTTGCCTTAGGGTGCATGCACTTGCCAGAAAGAGATAGAGAGAGACATAGAGAGACTGTGAGGGAGAAAGTGAGAAATTACCCCCAGAGGAGATGGCCATGCCACAATCCCTTTTCCTCCATTCTCCTTCTGGAATCTTGGGCACACATGCACATGTGCCTGGCATGAGTTTCAAGCTACTGAGTCTAGGACTTGAGAGCCATGGTCACCCATGTGGGAATCCGGCAATGTAACCACTATGCTAACTGCTGGCCCCACCCGTGTGTTTTTTCAAGCCACCATGTCTGAGACTCAAACTGTCATGTGGGCCATGTGGGATCCAGCTGCCTTAGACACCACGTATGGGCCCAATCTCTGCTTTAAAGACTGCATTCCTGGGAACCAGCAGTTAGCGTAATGGCTATGTCGCTGGATTCCCACGTAGTCGACCTCGGTTTGTGTCCCGGACCCGGTGGCTTAAAACTCACGCCGGGCACGTGTGCGTGCGTGCCCAAGATCCCGAGAGGAGAATGGAGGAGAAGGGATTGTGGCGTGACCATCCCCCCTGGGGGGTGATTTCTCGCTTTCTGTCTCTATGTCTCTCTCTGTCTGTCTGGCGAGCGCACGCGCCCTACAGTGAAAATCTCTCTCTCAAAAAAAAAAAAAAAAAAGACTGCATTCCTTAGAAATAAAAAGACACAAAGTAAAATTTGTTAGTATCTCGCTATGAAAAGTTCCAAAAGGAAGGAAGAACTCAGTAAAATAGGATCATTCTATGAAGCTTGCAGTAGTATAAGGAATTTACTGTGAAAATGATGTGGCTTCTTGTTTATTTTTTATTCTTTATATGACATTTTATTGGGTGTATGTTTTAGAGCAAGTAGTTTAGTTGTGTGTTTTTCTATGTGCCTTGTAAGAGTTGTGAAGCACAAGGAAAGTATGTGCTTACCTGTGGTAACAGGGACGAGAGCTTTTTACTTGAGTACTCTGTGGGAGTGACTTAGTCTCTATCGATTAACCATTTGAAAACAATTAGAATAATGTGGCAAACATTTACACGGTGTCTGCAATGTGCTGGACTCTATCCCAGGTGCTTCACATAAGTTAACTTACGTAAGTCCCACTACACCCCACAGAGGGGTCAGTATTATAATACTTTTTTCACTGGTATCATCAAGACACAGGGCAGTTAAATACTTTTTTAGAGTCACACAGATGATGTGCATTAGAGCTGGGACTTGCACCCATGGTATCTAGCTCCAGAATTCTTACTCTTGTCTAATATACTACTCTCTCTCTTTTAAAAAAACAACAGAATTCTTTATTTAATTTTATTTATTCATTCATTTATTTTAATTAGACCAGAGAGAGACAAAGTGAGAAAGCAAGCCACCAGGTCCAGGACTCAAACTGTGGTTGGTCATGTGGGAGTGTCTTGTGCCCTAACCACCATGCCATATGCTGGCCCCACACAGATTCTATTTCTAAGCTTACTCTTGCTTTGAATTTCTAGTCATCGTATAGGAAGTTATTTCTAAGTTCTGAAAAACAAGGAAAAGAAAGGCTAATCCACGTTTGCAGAGTATGCAGAATGGTGGTGCAAAGCTACCGACAAAGGGGGCCAGTGCTGCCTTAACTTTCCACACCTCCACTCTCCGAGAATGTGATGGATCCATTGCATCAATAGCCCCAAGTATTTGGTCTCCTCTGTGCTACCCTTTGGTAATGCTCTCCCATGCTGGTTCTAGGACTGGGCCTGTGAATTGCTGTACTGAGTTCCATGGTTCCTAACAAATTACTACAATTTTAGCAGCCTACAGAAAACACATTTGTTGTCTTACAGTTTTGTGGGTCAGAAATCTGGGCATGAGTTCTTAACTTAGAATCTTACCAGGCTGCAATCAAGGTATTAGTAGCCAGGCTGCCTTTCTTTCTGTAGTTCAAGCTTCTCTACTAAGCTCACAAGGTTGGTGGCAGCACTCTAAGTTCTTAGAGTTCACCAGATTTTCCTTGCCATGTGGCCCTCTCATAACATGACAGCTCAATTCTTCAAGGCCAGCTGATGAATTTCTTACTCCAGTCTACTAAGATGGAGTTTTATGTAACATAATAAAATATTAAGAGTGACCATCTCACCACCTACAACATATTCCATTGTCTAGAAGCAAATCATAGGTTCCATCTGTACCCAAAATTAAGGGATTACTCAAGGGTGTGACTCACTGGGGCCTCTCATTTTAGGATTCTGCTTACCACTTTTGTTTTCAGTCAATGGGACAGTAGAAAATTTAGCACAGTTAGAAATGTGCATTCTTGTTTCTGCTGGGTCCTTAGCATAGTCCTGAGACCATACCTGGACTAATTTACTGGAGGGAAGTGAGAGACATGGGAAGGAGTGTTAAGTCATTCAGCTGAAGCATAGACTAACAGAACTGCCAAGCTCCAAAAATGAGAGAGTCCAGCCCAAATCTAACCTGCAGCTGGCTGGAGAGGTGCAACTGAGCCCAGTCAAGACCAGAACCGCCATCTGGCTCATCCACCTTTTAGGCAGTTGAGTGATTTGTTACACAACACTGTTCTGTCAATAGGTAACTGATACAAAGTTACAATGTATTACATATTCACTCTTTGACAGGTGCCATATTTATTTATCTATTTCATTCTTATTTTCCCATTTAATCCTAAAATTCACTCTGCAAGAGAGTTTGTTTCTAGTCAGTATATTCATTATTGACATGGGTGAGGATATCAAGAATATGATTATTAATGGTAGGACCAGCAGTTGGCGTAATGGCTATGTCACTGGACTCCCATGTAGTCGATCACGGTTTGAACCCCAGACCTGGTGGCTTAAACTCACACCAGGCACGTGTGTGTGCATGCCCAAGATCCTGAGAGGAGAAGGGATTGCAGTGTGGTGACCCTCTCCCCGGGGGGGGGGGGGATTTCTCACTTTCTGTCTCTGTCTCTCTCTTTCTAGAAAAAACCTCTCCAAAATAAAATAAAATAAAATAAAATAAAATAAAATAAAATAAAATATTATTAATGTCTAACAAACCCAATAAAAGATGCTTAACATCCCTAATTATCAGAAAAATGTAGATCAAAACCATGACAGGGAAAATCAGAAGGCATGGAGGTTAAGATGACTGCCCCAAATAGCCAACTGCGTGGTTTGAGTCCCAGAACTGGTGGCTTGAAGAACACATTGGGAATGTGTGTGTGTGTGTTTGTGTCCAAGATCCTGAGGAGAATGGAGGAGAAGGGATTGCAGCATGACCTCCGCCCTGGGGGAGGTTGCTTTCCCACTTTCCATTTTAATGAGTACAGTTTTCACTGTGCTTATTTCAGTGCAATTAAAACATTTTTTCAATTTTTCAAGGTGATAAGAGTTCCGGAGGTGGATAATGGAGGTAGTTGTGCAACGATATGAGTGTGCTTAACACAATGGAACTGTACACATTAAATGATTAAGATGACAAATTTTGTTATATATATTTTAAACATAATAAGAAATGTTGGTGCTTCTGATTGCAGATCCTCCTTTCAAGATTTTTCTTTTCTTTAAGCCACTTCCTTCAAGTAACCATCCTTACTAGCGGGTCCTTTTTTATATTGCAGTTTACTTTTTGTTAGTAAACTCTTCATTTAAGGGAAAATAATGCATGGAGGCTGGAAAGTCACTAAGCTCATTAAGCTCATATTAGAATACTTGGGTTCTAGTAGCTCTACCATTGGGCAGTGAAGTGGTCTTGGGAAAATTAATTTCTGTGAGCCTCAGTTACCCCATATACACAATCAAGATAACAATAGTATGTATCTCAGAACATTGCTGTGAGGACTGAGTGACAGGTGACATGTAAATTCTGTGTACAGTGTCTGGAAAGAAGTAAATACCCAGTAAATGTCAGTTATTGTTGGTACCTGACAAAATATTATATCTACCTAGTGATCTTAGAAAAACATAATAGATACTCATCATTATGCAGAACATAAAGAACGTAATTAAGAATCTTGGCAACCACAAAGCATAGCATATGGTTTCATACCTATTGTGTGATCATAAGAACAAACCACTTGTTCTTTTCCTCTTGGTTAGTATTCAAAATTAAGGGAAAATCACCCACAAAGTCTGGGCATGATGAAAATAGGTCATAGCACAAAGCCTTTCACAGTCACATGATCCCATTAGTGTTGAAATGGTCACACCACAGCTTTGGCTCCTCTTCTCAGCACCCTGTAGCTCCCAAGCATCTCTCTCCTGCAAGACCTGAGCCCTTCCCGAAGATCTGGGTATGTGATGTTGCTTACCATTGGTGCTGTATAGGCCTATCTAACTCAGAAAGGGGAGCTCTTTGAAGGATGGGCCACTTCCAAACCTCTCACATCACTGTGCTTGACACAAAAAAGCCCTCATGAGTATGTGGTTGATTGACTCAATGATGTAGCAAGAACTTGGAGGGCATAGAGGTTCCCTAAGAACTTGGGAATGAACTAACACTTTGAGAGTTGACCTTTAAATCCTACAAATAGTTAATCAGAAAGGACAGATGCACAACATGGTCACCTAAGCATGAAGACACCCAGGCCACCCAACTTAGTTGACTCAGGCCATTGTAACATGTTTCCATACACCAGGTGGCTTAAAAAACAGAGACTGTTTTTCACAGTTTTCGAGCCTGGAAAGCCCAAGAACCAGATGCCAGTAGGGTTGGGGTCTGGCAAGGGCTCCCTTCCTGGTTTGCAGATGGCTGTCTTCTGTCTTTTGGTTGTGCCCTCACATGGTAGAAAGCAGAGACCAAGGAATAAAGCTCTCTGGGGTGTCTCTCTCTCTCTCTTTTTTTTTTCCCTTTAAATTTTTTGTTTGTTTGTTTGCTATAGGGCACATATGCTCTCTGGAAAGACAGAGAGACAGAAAGTGAGAAATCATCCCCCCAGGAGGGATGGCCACTCCACAACTCCTCCTCCATTCTTCTCTTGGCGTTTTGGATATGCACGCACACACACCCAGTGTGAATTTTAAGCCACCGGTTCTGAGGAGTGTCCTTCTAAGGACACTAATTCCATCGTGAGGACTCCACCCTTATGACCTAACCAAGTTTATGATTATCAAAGGTGCAATCTAAATACCACCACATGGGGAATTAGAGATCAAAATACCTATTTGGGGAGGACACATTGACCCCACACCACCACCCATAGCCCCTTTACAGTAGAATGAAGTTTGTGTCTCCTCCGAAATTCGTATGCTGAAATCCTAACTCCTAATATGATAGTATTGGGAGGTGGGGCCTTTGGGAAGAAATTAGGTAGTAAAGGTGAAGCCACATGAATGGTATTTATGTCCTTATAAAAGGGACCCCAGAGAACTCTCTCACCTCTGCCGGCCACACAAGGGTACAGGAAATAGACAGGCATTTATGAATTAGGAAGAAACTTTCGCCAGACACCAAGTCTGCCAATGCTTTGATCTTAGATTCTTCAGCCTCCACAACTGTGAGTAACATGCTTGTTGTTTAATCCACCCAGTCTATGGTATTTTTGTTGTAGCAAACTGAATGGATTAACATGCCCCTGGGAGGTCTCTCCACTGGGAGACTGTAAGGATAAGTACCGTAAGGTAAGAACTTACATGTGTTGAGTATCTTGGGTGCATGGCCTAGAATTTTCTCCACAACTCTATGAACAAGGTATGGTTAATTTCATTTTACAGATATGATAACTGTGACTCAGGTTGAGCCACACAACCTCTGAGGGTATGGAGTGCCTTTAAACCCTTGGTCTGGGTGGATCCGATATTCATGCTCTTGGGAACACCCCGCACTGCCTTACCACTGCGCTGCCTCAGAGAAGGCTCCATCTCTCTGAGAATAATCTTTCTGTCATGAAGCATGAGGAAAAGCAGCTGGGCAGGCATGGGACAGAGAGGTCTCCCATCTTCCTGCTTAGCTAAAGCTTTTGCCATTACTAGGGAGAAGGTACTGAGGTGAATCTCATAAAGGTTTCCAATTATTGGCAAAATATTGCCAGCATACTCCTGCAAACTATTTTTGAATGTTTTATAAGCGGTAGATGGCTTGTTCCAGAATGTGTTCTGTCATTCTCAATGATTTCCTTATTGTCTTGAATACATATTTATGAATGATGGAGCCCCTCGGTTAATCTCGGCCAGCTATGTTTAACTTGAGCCAGGTGAGGTCAACCTGAATGAGGAGGCAACTGACAAATGGTCAGAGAAAGGAGATTAGGAAAAGAATAAATGTCCTGTAGAGCAGAGGTCCTTCCTTTTCCTACCCAAAAACTTGTTGGAATCCTAATCATCACCAGCAAACTCACTGGGTTTCACCTGCTATCTCCAAGAACGTGGCTGATCTGCAGAGGCGAGTTGAGAACCAATGTTTGACCCTGGTTGGTTTCAGGGAGATCATATGCCATGTAGTATGTGACCATCACTCCCTGAATCAACCCACTTACTTCTCAAGAAGGAAACTGGGCCTGAGGGTTGGAGTGACATGCCCAAGGTCATGGAGCTGTCAGGTGGCAGGGACAGAATTCAAACCCAGACTCCAGGTATGGGCATGCACACTCTCCTCCAGCTGTAGCCCAGCGTCCTGTTTTCCCCACCACGCTTAGCCCTGTGCCTTGAGTGTGTTAGGAGCCCCGTAATTGCTTCCTGAATGAAGCTGAGGCTGTGCACGTGAGAACTGTGAATAGCACTCCTTGTCTCCGAGCCGTTTTGCCGCAGGAAGCGCTTGGCTTTCATCAACTGCCAACTGGGGATATTCACCTCTGGAAGTCATTTGATCACTTAAGCTCTCAATTTGCTGAAGAGGTGGCCTGCGAGGGCCTTGCAGCTTGGATCCAAATTTTCCATCCAAATAGCCACACAAGTGCAGAAGCTCCCAATTCCAGCCAAGCCCCAAATTGCTGCTTGCTTCTCAAAGAAAAGAAAGCAGGCATGTCTTCCTCTGTGGCTGTGCTGCCTGGACAGAGCGAGTGCTGGAATACATGGGTTGCTTTGGAAAGCAGGGTCTTTATTTTGGCTTCATCTTTTCATTTTTCTTCCGGTTTAAGGAGACTCAGGTTTGTGGTCCATTATAAGCCTCACGAGGATATTTTGACCCCACTATCCTTTTCATTCATGGAAGGTCCCATGAACTCAGTTCAGTCCCAGCAAAACTAATTATATACACATCATGTCCACATGCTCTGCCGGGCAGCAGGATCCAGAGGGAGCCTCTTCTCTCTGGGAGATGCAATATCTTCTCTCAGGAGGGGGCATCACAAACCAGCGCTGCCTGTACTGCCCTGTGGCTCAGGGACCCAACAGGACCAGGAGGGACAATCCCTTTCTCATACTTGCAGTGGGAAGCCTTGCGTCGGCTGCCAGAGGCTTTACCTACATCATCTGGGTCATCTTCAGCAAACTGTGACAGAGGCAATGTCCCTTCCATTGCAAAGACTAAGAACCTGAGGCTCAGAGAGAAGAGCTGGAGCATCAGAGAGGGAGGTTCCAGAGGACCCAGGTTCAACCTTGGCTCTTGACCTGTGGTTGTAGACCCTTTGCTCAGCCTCCCCAGCCTTGTCTCATCATTTGTAAGTTGTGGGATTCCATGGGCAGCTGCAGGTTGTAAGCTCATTGTTGGATATGCTCAAAGCTCATGCTGGGCAAAGGATCCTGGGAGTGACAGAAACTCAGCTGCCCCTCAGCCATGTCAGTTTCAAGAGTGACCATGGACTTTCTGATTACCCCTGAGGAAATACCTGAATGGGTTCTGTAGGGCATGTGTGTTGTGTCTGTTCTCTGTTACTTGTGTCTGTCTAGAGGGACACCTGCTTGGCCCGCCTGGCAGGCTTGGAACTAATGGAGAGTAGAGGGCAGTGCAGCCCCTGGACCTCCCTGCAGAAGCCCGCTGCAGTGCCGGGTCTGGGGCAGCCACCTTCACCTATGATCCTGCAGCCTTGCCCCTTGGGAAGAGATGGTTGGAACACTCAATTGCCTGGACTCTAAGACACTGTTTCTGGTTTTGTCACAGCAGCAAAGGGCCTGCATAGGGAAAGGTGTATTGAGTTGGGGGCGATTCATCCTTTCCTTCTTTGCTGCTCTTATTTTATTTGGTTCAAGCAATGGGGAAGACCCTTGAGAGAGTCTGGCTCAGGTCTTCTTCACTGACACAGGCTGACTCAGGGAAGCTTTGATGGATAGAGGCAATTTTCCCTGAAATTGGCTGCAATACTGGCAGTTTCACTGGACAGACAGCACCCTCCTCTTGGTGAGAGCTTCTCCACGGGCCCAGAGATGGAGTGATGATGTTCAAGGGGGAGTGGAACAGAAGTCACTGGAAGCAGAGGTGTCTATTTAGATCTTCTGTTTCCCTGCACCTCCTTCTGTGAGTCCAGCTCACTCTTGTGAAGGATTTTTTTTTTCTTTTTAAACCTGAGACTTTCCACAGCTTGCTAAAGGTAAGTAAATTAAAAGTAGAGGAAACAGAAGGTTCATTCAGGAACAGAGCATTGTCCAGATGCAAGGGGGATCACGGGCCCCCCAAATCCAAAAACTCTTGGTTTTCAGCTGAAATAAGAGAGACCCCCATGGAACACAGGGCACACAATGTATTGTGGAAGGTGCTGGGTGATGGGAAAGAACGAGGCAGATCGCTTCTCTGTCCTCACGGGGCTCACAGTTCTGCTCCAGACACAGAACAGCTCTCTTGATCTACTAGGGCAAGTATTGATAATAACAGGTAACATTTGTTGGCCCTTATTAGATGCTATTGCGATAAAAGCATGATGCGATTTAAGTTCATCAAAATCTCATGAGGTAGTTATTATGACCATCATGTCCATTTCACAGATGAGGAAACAGACACAGGGAGGTGAAATACGTTCTTTTGGTTGGTCTCTAGTCAGTGGAGAAGCTGGAATTCAAATCCATGCTCTGTACTGCCACTTGCTGACCTCTGTAAATACGGAGAGCTGAGAGTTCCAAGTGGTGCATTTGCTGGTCCTTAAATCCCAGACCCCTGTTCTATCTGCTGGCACACTTTCCCCTACCCTCACCTCTGCCTTCTGTGCTGTTCCTCTCATCGTGGCTGAAAGGCAAGGTCTGGAGTCAGCAGGGTGTTGTGAGAGAGACGTTGCTCTAGGGGAAGCCGTGGTCTTCATCCCAGGAGCATTTGCTCAGCAAGTGAGGTCTGCCCTACAGCTCTGTGCTGGCTGCTGGGGAGATCCCAGTGAACAACAGAAAGGGACCCTGCTCTCCTGGATTGGGGCATTGCACAGTAAATGAACCAAGCAGCAACCCAGGCGAGAGCTATACAGAGCATCATAACTGTCTGAAGTGAATGGGAGTGATGGTGTCTATTTTGGGTTGGGTGACCAGGTAAGGCCCCACAGGGAAGTGGTGCTGGAATCAAGATCTGAATATCAAAATGGAGCCAGTCTGGGCATGATGGGAAGGGAGGAATTCCAGGGAGTGAAACCTGTGTGTGCTGTGGCCCTGAGGCAGAGGCAGGATGGGTGCGTTTGGAGCCAGAGGCTGTTTAGTTGGAGACGAGGTGAGACGACCATGCAGGGTCTCGCATGGTGAGGACTTAGGGCTTTATTTTAGGTGCATTAGTAAGCTGTCAGGTTGGAGCAGGGCCGGGGCATGATCTGATGTGATGCTGCCATTCCACTGACACTGGTCCCTTTACTGTGGCTATAGGCATTCCAGCACATGCCAGCCAGTGAGGCCTGATAATGAGAGACCCGGTTGGGGTTGGAATGGCTACTCCCTTCACTCATGTTTCCTCATCCAGCAGATAGTGTCTGGCACTGCCCATGTGCCAGGCACTGTGTTGGGCACTGAGGATCCCAGGTAGTCTGGGATATATTGCTGGTCTCAAGGAGTTCTATGAGAGACAAGGCAGCTATTGTCCAGCAGTGGCCAGCAGAAATGAGGAAGCCACTACCCCCTGAATAAAGGACAAAGGCCAATCTAATCCTCTGGACTTTTGGAGATGCACTTGGGACAAACTGAAAATAAGTGAACGTTTCTGACTGATAAGAAATTTTAATGAAAACAACACAAATAATTACAGTGTAATGCAATAAATATTAATGTAACAATTAAATCTCTTCAGGGAAACTCAGGGCAGGTGGTTCTAGAAAATGCATAAAAATTAGTTGGGAAGAGCCGCGCTGGGGGAGGGCATCTTGGCAAAGACAAAAGAAGGTTTCTAGGACCCTCTACTGGGTGTATGAAGGGGAAGGAAGAGGGATGAAGTCAAATAAACAAAAAAACACTGTCATTCAGATGACATAGCCTGCCATTTCAGTGAGACCCTTTTATGTGCAGGGGTATCCGGAATGCTCAGATATAGTCCAGTACTCAGAAATTGGCAGCTTCAAAGACTTTAAAGGAGATGTATCCTGGTAAAGAAAAGAAAAACCAACCAACCAAAACCAAGACCCAAACAAAAACAACTTTCTTCTAATCATCAACATGTTAGACTTCCCTCTAGTGGCTGAATGCATAACCACACACACAGGTCCCCAAAATACATTCCATTGTACTCTGCTCTGTGATGTTCTTGTGCTTCATCCCATGTACCTACCACTCCAGCTCTGGTACACACCGTCTCCATGATATGCTTCTGTTTCCATCCACAGATAACGTTTGGTTCCTCAGTTCTTATTACTCATCCACCTATCTTTCCTTTGTCTACTGATCCTGTTCCCTGCTGAACTTTGCCATCTTCCTCCTGTTTGTCTGTGGTGTCTTTGAAGCTGTATCTGTCTGCCCAGGTGTTCTGTAAGCTTCTGGAAGGCAGAGAGTCTGATTTTTCTCCTCTATGTTTCATAGAGTAAAAAGAACATTATTTAGAATCAAAGTGAGTGGCAGCCACTCGTGCCTTCAAAGCAGTGTGATCGCTCAATTCCCACAAAAGAGGAATGCAAAATTATGTCGAAGTCCTGCTGCTAGCTAACACTTAGCGAGTGTTTAATAGAAGAGAGTCCTTAGCTGTCTTGCACTTCAATTTATTCACTCATCAAATAGAGATAATGTTACTTATTGCACAGAGAACTATGTAAGAATTAGCTGAGTTACGGTATATGGTGTGCTGTGACTAAGGAACCTGGGTTTGAATCCTACCCTGCCATTCCCTTGAATGTGATTTTGGCTTAGGGGATTACATTAATAATAATACTTGGCTTATCAATTTGTTTTGATGATTAACTGTAATAATGCCTGGCATGTAAGAATAGCTCAGCAAGTATTAAATTATTACAATAGTACTTGTCATACAAAATAAATGTGATTTTTTTTTTAAGAGAGATATTTGCTATAGGGTGTATGCACTCACTGGAGAGAGAGAGAGAGACAGACAGAAAGCAAGAAATCACCCCCCAGGGGGATGGCCATGCCTCAATTCCTTCTCCTTCATTCTCCTCTTGGGAACTTTGGGACACATGCCCAAGCGTCCAGTGTGAGATTTGTGCCACCGGGTCCGGTATTTGAATGGTGGTTGACCATGTGGAAGTCCAGCAACATAACCATTACACCATATGCTGGTCCCCATGGAAAATAGATGTGAGTTATTAATGATATCTTCTCATTTACTTCTCATGACAAATATTGGACTTGCTACTATTATTATTCCCACTGTGTAATGAAGAAACTGAGGTTCAGACAGGTCAAGAGCTTGCTCATAATGAGCCAATATTTGATCACAGAGTCTTGTTATAGAACTGTCCTCTTCACCCTTTTTTTGGGCTGATTTGACTAAAGGACATGGGTCATGATATCAGAGCCTGCTGGTGAATCCTTGGGGTGTTTAAGTATATACTAAGACCTAAGTTAAGGAGTATGGATTGGAGTGAGATGAAGTCATTGCTACTGGTGGAAGAGACAGAAATAGGGGAAATGAGAGAGAGGGAAAACTGTCTGGCAGTGTAACAGGAAGCTAGTATTTGGGGAGCTAAATTAAATTTTTACATTTAAAAAATTGAGATATAATTCACACATTATGTTTAAATGGTGCGAATGAGTGGATTTTTAATGAACTCACAAAATTAATCTCATTGTAGTTTTGATTTGCACTTCTTTATGACTAACAGTGCCGAGCATCTTTTTATGTATATGAGGGACATTTGCATATCTTCTTTGTGGAAATAACTATTCAAATCTCTTACCCATTAAAATTTTTTTTATTGTTGACTTTAAGAGTTCTTTATGTATTCTGGACACAAGTCCCTTAATAGGTTTATGATTTGCAAATATCTTCTCCCATGTTGTAAGCTATTGTTTTCCTTTCTTGGTAGTGTCATTTGAAGTACAGAAGATTTTATTTTGGATGAAGCACAATGTTTTTAAACATATATTACTTGTGCTCCTGGTACCAGATCTAAAAAATCTATCGCCCAGTCCAAGGCCATGGTTTATGTTCATTTTATTTATTTGTGTGTTTTATAGTTTTATCTCTTACATTTTTTGTTCTCTGATATATTGGGTCAATGGAAAACTCGAGGTATTTTTGCATGGAAAAACAAAGAAAAATACATCATGATTTTTCCAATGACTCACTATTTTGAGTAAATTTTTAAATATGATGTAAAGTGAAGGTCCAAATTCACTCTTTTGTGTACATATGAGTATTCATTAACATTTGGTGAACAGACTAGTTTCTCCCATTGAGTCATCATGGCATACATGTTGAAAATCAGCTGATCGTAAATGCAAGGGTATGTTTCTGGGTTCTGAGTTCTAGTCCATTCATCCATGTGCCTATTCTTATTCTAGTATTATAGTCTCTCTTTTTCTTTTTAGTTATTTTTTATTTATTATCATAATCTTGTTTATATTATATTGAATCATACATAACTTTACAATGTATTACATTTCTTTTTCCAGAAGGAATACCATGCGTATCAGTCAATACAAAGACATTAAAATCCCCATAATCCTCAAATAGCTTTTCATTTTTTCCAGATTATTATTATTATTCCAATTATATTTTTAAACTTTCAATCACTATTTATCATTTTGCTTTAAAATACTTTACACAACATGAAATACTTCTCAGACCAGTGCGGTTATAGTCTCTTGATTACTCTAGTATTATAGTGTGTTTTGAAATTGGAAAGTGTGAATTCTGCAACTTTTTTCTTCCTTTTCAAAATTATTTTGACAGCTCTGGTTTCCTTGCATTTCCATATAGATTTTAGGATCAGTTTGTTAATTTCTGCCATTAAAAAAAAAAGTAGGAGAGATTTTATTAGGGATTAAATTGAGTTTGTAGGTCTGTAGATTTCCCTGGGAAGTATTGCCATTCTAACAATATTAAATCTTCCAATCAAAGAACATGGGATAAGGAATGTCTCTCCATTTATGTAGATCTTTAACTTCTTTCAAAAATGTTTTGTAGCTTAAAGTATACAAATCTTACATTTTATTTTAAATTTGTTTCTAAGACTAACTCATTTTTTAAAAGTGTTACATATTCTTTATTTGATAGTATGCATAAGCCACATTAAAATGTCTTTCACTAAGTAAAAGGCAGTGCTTTGGATATAAGGAATTCTAATTAAATTGGTAGAGTTATGACCAAATATATAAAGTAGACATCACTACCTTATCTTCAGCTTTTGCCTTAAGAGGTTAATAAACACAAATTAAAACACAAGTGAGTCTGCTTAGTTTTGAGAAGTGAAGGGATTTTGCCAGCATTTATATATTCATATAACCAGTTACATATAAGCCTAAATAAAACCAATTTCCAGTAGGCTTTGAGATGGCATTCACCATCTTTTAAGAAAGATGAGCATCACTAATGCATTACCAATTATATCTTTAGAAAGGGCAAATAGTGACAGCACTTACTGAACTGAAATTACTATCAAAATTTAAAAAACCCCAACAATATTAATTTAACCACAAGCCAGTCTTACTTAAATTAGGATTGTCCAACAAAAATATCCTGTCAGCCATTCATGATCTGAGTTCTGCTGTAGGAGATCAATTAAAATATGGTACACATAGAAAAAGTGAGACATTTCTGTTTTGTCATAAATAAGGCAGTGGCCACCTATTACTCATTAGTAGCTTTTTAAAGATAAGCTATCAACTCTGCTCTTTCTGACTTCTTTTTGATGACAGCGAAGATCATTTTTGTTCCAGGGATATAATTCTTGGGATTCTCCAAATATTCAATCAGTGTGTCTTCTCCCCAGGTGATGCCTTTGTTCTTGTTGGCATCTGTGTATGAGAATCCAGGGGCCTGAGCTGTCTTCCACCCAAATAGACCATGGAGATTTGGGCCAGTCTTGTGCTTACCTTCCTTTTCCATGGTGTGGCACTGGGCACACTTGTGAACAAAGATCTTCTTGCCTTTCTCAACATCAACCATTTTAATTCTCTCTTTTGTTGCTTGGGACTATAGAGTAACTGATCAGAAGCCAGGCAACCCGCTCTCTCAAGACTAACTCATTTTGATACCATTCTAAATAAAATTGTTTTCTTAATATAATTTTCAGCATGGTTAGTGTTAGTGTATAGATATAGAACTGGTTTTTGTATATTGATCTTATATCCTGCAACCTTTGAACTTGCTTATTAACTTCATATACAAGATCATGTCATCTGCATAAACATAAATTTACTTTTTTACTTTCAATAGAGATGTCTTTTATTTCCTTTTTAAGCTTAATTAAGGGCCTCTAGTATGACGCTGACTAGACATGTCAAGAATAAACATTCTTCTCTTATTCCAGAACTTATTAACTTCCATTCTTTTATAACCAAATATAATATCTTTCTAATGTTGTTTTTTGTAGACGGCCATTATGATGTTGAGGAAGTTCCTTTTTATTTCTAGTTTTTTGACTGTTTTATTGTGAATGTGTTTTATTTAACATAGGGTTCTTCAGTTTTTTCCTTTCAGCAGTTTAAATATATCATTCCACTTCCACTGGCTTTTATGACCAGAATAAGGTGATGATGACTATTATTATTTTGATGTTCAGAGGATGTGTGTGCTTGCTAGAAAAAGAGAGACAGAGAAACAGAGAGGGAGGGGGAGAAAGTACCTCTCAGTTGGGACTTGGTCATGCCACAATTCCATCTTTTCCATTTCTCTTCCTTGTCAGGATTTGGGGCACATATACACACCTGGTGTGTTTTTCAAGTCACTAGGACCTGAATTTGAATTATATGGTGGTCAGCTATATGAGAGCCACCTGCCATAACCACCAGGCCATAGAGTTGGCTCCAGAATAAGGTTATTACTTAATAAATTATATTATTAATTGTAGCATAACTAATGAGTTATTTCTTTTGCTTTTTTTTTTTTTTTAATTTACTGGAAGGAACATGCACTTTCTGGAGTGAGAAAGAAAACACTCCTCAGAGTGACCACACCACAATCTCTTCTCCCATTCTCCTCTCAGGATTTTGGGCACACATACACATGCCCAGCATGTTTTTCAAGTTGGCAGGTCCAGGATTTGAACTGCATAGTCAGTCATATGGTATTAAACCATATTAACCATCATGCCACCTGCTGGTCCCTGAGGAGTCAGTTGTTTATGCTACTTTCAGAATTCTGTCTTTGGCTTTCAACAGTTTGATTATGCTATATGAAAATGTGGATCTCTTTAAATTTATCCTCTTTGGATTTTGTTGGGCTTTTCTGAGGTTTAGATTAATGTTTTACAATCAAATTTGAGAAATTTTGGACTGTTAGTTCTTGAAAAACCTTTTTTTGTTCTTATCTCTTTCTCTTTACCTTCTAGGATTCTCATTATGCATATGTTGGTGTACTTGATTGCACCCTGTAGATCTCTGAGATTCTGCTCATTTTTCATTCTTTTTTGTTTTTGTTTTGTTTTCCTCAGACTGGATAATCTCAATTAATATATCGAGTTTTCTAATTTTTCAGTTCTGCTTACTTGCATGTGCTATTGAGTCCTTCTAGTAAAATTTTTGTTTTGGTTATTGCACTTTATATATTAAAAAATAACCTTACTAGTGTTATGTACACTCACCAGAGAGAACCCCCATTTCTCTATTCTGTCAGGTTTGGGGGCATACACATATCCCCAGCATGCTTTTAAGTCACTGGAGTCAGGATTTAAACCAGAGTTGGCCATGTAAGATCTAGCTATCTATGAATAGCACCTAACTACTATACTCTGGGGCAAGCCATTGGTTACAGTATTTTTTCAACTCCAAATTTTCTATTCAGTTATTTGCTTATTTGAGATAGGGCCTTGCCGTGTTGTCTAGGCCAACCTCGAGCTTACAATAGTCCTGTCTCAGTGTCCCTAAGTCACTGGGATTGTAGATGTACATGATTATCCCCAGTCTTTAAGTTAAGCTCGGTATCAAATCCAGGCTTCTCATGTGGTGGTTCAAGTCTGCAAACTACTGTGTCTTAGTAGCAGATGCCACAACACATGGACTTGGTTATTTGAAAGAAATGCGATATTTGATATTTTTGTTGGTAAGTCACTGTTACAAACTTTATAGTTCATTAGCCATAATTTCCTATAGTTATTTAAATATATTTGAAATAGCTGATTTAAAGTCATTACCTAATAATTCCAACTTTCAGAGATTTGAAAAAGCACTCTTCATTTTGACAATTTTTGCCAGTGTTTTTGTTGATTTTATGGAGGAGTGGATTTTTGAAGTCTTTATCCCACCATTCCCACTGATGTTATCCTCGCAAATACTTTTAGGAACAATTAGCATACAGTCTATGCATTGTACTTATGTAGTCACTTCTTTCCTCTCTCATCAAATACTCCATAAGTTCTGCTAGAAAGCCATATGCCTATGCAAGTACATTTCTCTGCACAGAGCTAAAGACTGAACCTAGAATCACATCTGGAGCAAATGGGTATAGACAGGAAGAAGAGACAGGGAAGTAGAAACTATAAAACTCTTCTTTAATTTCCTTCTTTGCTTCTTGTCCTAAATCCTTGGAGATATTGCAATAGATGTCAGGGCCAAACTAATTTCAAAAGACTGAGAATGAGGTAGACATCTGGGGATAAGCTAAAAGAATATTTGCTGAGTATTCATTCAGTCAGGGGCTTGGTATCCAGAGATGAGTATGATAGTCTTGCATACCTCATAGTTTAGTGGAGAAATAAAGGTATATAATTAAGGTAGATGAACTCTCACTGAAATATTAGGGCTTAACACCGTAAGTGTGCATCTCTCACATCACTTGCTGATGCCCGCTGTGGCAGAGCAGGGCCTTTGCAGATGCTGAGACCCAGGTTCCTTCCATGTTGTGTGTGCTTCCTTCTTCTCCAGGTCCTTAAGTCCTTTCCATTAATCTTGATAGCTTGATGGATGGGGAAAGAG
>NW_006159968.1:95315-111627 GCF_000334495.1 Tupaia belangeri chinensis | reverse complement strand
GAAAGAGTCAGGATGGTGATGAGAGATCACAGATGATCAACTCAGAAGTACATACATTTGCTCACTTCTTCCATCTTGAACTCAGTCACGTGGACACATCTAATTGCAGGAGATGTTAGATATGCAGTTGTCTTTGTGCCCTGTAAGAAGAGAGAACAGATACACGTCCAAACCAGCAGTTTCTGTCACACACACATATGTTGGGTACATGTGTGGTTGTGATGCAAGCTTGGAAGGGCCACATGTCCTTGGAGAGATCATGAGCAAGGCTATAGGAGGTTCTGAGTGGGAAGGACTTCTAACAGGAGCTCTGGGAAGTTTTTCTAGAGCAGTCAGTCTCTCAGGTAGGCCTCAGTGGTCTTATGCTATAGACAGGGGTAATGGTGGGTGGTGTGTCCTTTGAAGTTCAGCTAAGGCATCATCTTCTTGATGTGAGTTAACTATTCTCCTCTAAGCACTTATGACAGTCAGGACTCAGTAACAGTAAAGTACTTTAAGTTATTTCTTTACTTATATATCAGTCCAGACTCTGTCAGTGGCAAGGGACAGAAACAAGGGAGCTTAAGCAAAGAGGGGGTTTATCATATAAATGGGGATTGTATTAGTTAGGACATAATATAGAGAGAAAAATCCACAAGTTCATATGATCCAGGTTCATTTTTGCAGAGCAAGTAATAAAAAATAAATTGGATGCTGAGAGGCAATAAATGGATAATTGGCACAGTGATCAGTGGGGACTTGTGGCCTTCAAGTAAAGCTGAATCCAAGGGATTCTGAAAGATGTAATAGCCATCAGATGGTGGGGAACAGGGTCAGTTTGATAAAAAGAAAATTGATTTTAAGAAGGGATTAAAGTAATAAGGGATTGGTTTGAGAAAAATGAAGAGAACTCTAGAGAACATAGCAATAACTGATACAAAGAGCAGTCACCACCCCTGGGGCTAGTCCGGACAGGGTTGGAGATGGTGTGGTGGAGATGGCATGGCAGAGGCAATCCGAAACTCACTGGATGACTGAGAAGCTGCTGTGATGTCATCATGCCTGAAGAACTTACTGGAAAGAACCCTCCTGACTTGTTAGAATCTGCTTTCTCAGGAGTTTAAGGAAAGCTGTTCATAGGGAAATGATTCACCAGGGACTTTCTGCTGCAATGTCTCCTATGGGGGTTGCTGGAAGATGCTATTGACTGCTGTGCCCCAAGGGAGTCAGCCCTGGAGAGGCTATCCGTGCTGCAGGAGCCGGGCTCTGGGGGACGCAGTGTGTGCAGCTTACTTAAGGTGCATCCCAGAACTGGGGGTTGGGGGGAAGTCGCTTTCTCCACTGATGTCTCTACTGATAAAGCTTAATGTTATGACAACTGGCAAAGAGACTGTTTACAGGAAGATTGAAGAGTGAATCTGATAGCCTGAGGCATTAAATAGATCATTGGTAAAGTAACCAATGGTGATTTATGGCCTTCAGGTAAGCCTGGATCCAGGGTAGTCTAAATGACTAAACAGGGCAGATGGTGGCGCAGCAGTAACGCAGCACTCTGTAAAGCTGGAGCCATGTGGAAGTTCCCGGATTCAGAGCCCAGGGCCTTTCTGTGCATTCTGGGTAAGTGTGTGGATGCCCCTGTGATACAGGCTGGCTGAGGTGGGAGGAAGACCCTGTTAGGGGTGCCTTTCTCTCTCTCTCTCTTTCTAAAGAAATACATTTCAAAATAAACTTTAAGGGTCAGCTTATGTTGTGTGCTTAGATCCCATATGTCTGACTTTGTGGTTCAAGTCCTGGACTGGTGGCTTGAAAACACACTGGGCATGTGTGTGTGCTCAAAATTCTGAAAGCAGGAAGAAGAGATGGAGAAGGGATTGTGGTGTGGCCATCGGGGTGCTTTTTTTCTCTGTCTCTTTCCTCCCTGGTGGCACATTCTCCTTCTGGCAAAATTTAAAAATAATAAATAAACATAAACTTCAAAAGGCATAATAAATGTGTGCATTTGCTGGAGAGGCAGAGAGACAGAAAGTGAGAAATAACCACCGGGGGCGGGGGTAGGGAATAACCACGCCACAATCCCTTCTCCTACATTTTCCCCTCTGGATCTTGGGCATGCACACACAAGTGCCTGGCATGAGTTTGAAGACTCTGAGTCCAGGACTTGAACTGTGGTCGGCCACGTGGGAGTCCAGCAACGTAATCACTATACCATCTGCTGGTTCCAATGGTGGGATATTTTAAACCAAATCCAAGACATAAAATTCTATCTTTTTTTCTTTTTAAGTTTTAAAAATTTTATTTTATGTTATTTTATTTTAATTTTGGAGAGGTTTTTGCTATAGGGTGTGTGCGCTCGCTAGAAAGACAGACAGAAAGCGAGAAATCACCTCCCACCCCAGGGGTGCTGGCCATGCCTCAATCCCTTCTCCTCCATTCTCCTCTCAGGATCTTGGGCACGCACGCACACGCCCCTGGCATGAGTTTACGCCACCAGATCTGGGACTTGAACCATGGTCGACTATATGGGAGTCCAGCGACATAGCCATTATACCAACTGCTAGTCCCTAAAATTTTATTTTTTACATTTAATCACTGCGTATTATTACAGTATATCAAATAAATTTTCCCATCATGAATGCACTGAATAAAATGATATTGTCTATAAATACTTTGTTATCTACTATATGAGAGGAAAGTCTTTAAAAAATTCCACAGTACCATAATAACTTTAGAAAATAAAAATAATTCCTTAATGTCACCAAATACAGAGGTTTCAGATGTCTCTGACTGATTTAAAAACAAACAAAACAAAAACAAAAACAAAAATACCTCTTTAAGACCAGCAGATGGCATAATGGTTATGTTGCTGGACTCCCACATGGTTGACTCTGGTTTGAGTCCCAGATCTGGAGGCTTGACACACACACCAGTGTGTGTGTCCAAAATCCTGAAAGGAGAACGGGTTGTGATTCCTATTCACGGGGGATTTGATTTCTCAGCAAGTGTACGTGCCCTATAGCAAAAGTATCTCTTAAAAAAGGATAAAAACAAAAACAGGCTATCCCAAGCCAGTAATCCAGGGAAAGTCCAGGGCTTGCAGGCCTGCCTGTGTAGGGGGACAGAATTAACTTGCATTTCTTTTCGCCCCTGTCTTCTTGTTGAACCTGTTTGTCCCTGGGTTTCTCTATAATGATTACACTGGGAAAACAGAGGCAGCTGAGAGTCAAGCCTACCACCCCACAGAAATCATCAAGCCCTTGAGTTATGAGATTGATTGCAGAGACCTTGATAATGAGATGAAAGGTCACACAGACTTAGGAACACATGTCACACATTTGAGTTTTCCTTGGCCTTAACCTGAGCTCTTCCCAACTGCAGAGGCTGAGATAAGAGTTTACGTGTGTCTGGCTTATTTAGGAAAGTAATCCTAAATAACCAGATGAGGAATTGGGAATAATAAAGCAGGTATGGAGGAAAAGCCAGAGCAAGTGATGAACTGAGCTAGTTAATGTCATGGGCTAGTGGAGCTCGACTTTACTAAGTACCCTCACTAGAACTGTGGAGAATGCATTTGGAATTTACCTGAGAGAAAAACATGGGAATATTCATCCACTGGTTATTACGAAGGGTTGACACAGGAGTGTTAACATTCATCTTCAAGGTTTGCACTTATCTCAGAATGGCTAAGTCCTTGAATGTGTCCCAGAGGGTCTTGAGAAAGAGGTGCTGATACAGAAGTTGTGAATTATATGGTACAACAGTTGCAAGGGAATATCTACATATACCTGTGTGCTGTTTGCTGCTGCAATGTCTTGAATTAAAATGTGGGCCAGTGAATTTAGAAGGTGTACTGAGTCTCCCCAAGGCCACGCTCAGGTTTTGTGATTCACTGGAGTAACTCACAGAAGCTGTCATGGACCCAGTTATAGTTTTATCACAGGATATAGATTAAAACTGGCAAAAGAACAAAGCATCTTTGGTAGAGTCCAGAAGAAAAAACCAGGTGCAAAGTCCTGGGATTTTCCCCAATGCCGGGTGATGGCTCATTTGAACCATTGCCACCCAGGGAGCTCACTTGTGCCTCAGTGTCTAGGGAAGCCTGAAACAGCCCTTCCTTGACATGACCTTGGGGTCTTTAGTGTCTTTATCCTTGTCAAAGCTCGGTTGTTGGTATATCTACAGTTATTTGTTGGTCCTGGAAACACCTGCTTCACCTGCTCCTTGACCCCCAAATAAATTAGCCCTCATTGTAAAGGAAACCTAGCTCTTCCGGTCAAGCAATCACCCACCTTCTGCATAAATCGTGATATGCACCTTCGGACAGAGCCCTTACTACATTCTTTTTTTCACCTTAAAATGGGTTTCTTAGACTTATCAGAATGTCATGTCTGTTCAATAGGCATCTGGTATACTCTCCAATGGTGGCTTTGGCAGAGACCCTGCAGGCAGGAAAGGCTAAGGTGAATTTGGAGTGGATGTCCACAGGGTACAAAGGGTCTAAATGCTTCTAACTCCATGACAAGATTGAGTCCAGAATAAAAATGACACAGTTTTGTTTTCAAAGAGCCCACAAAGACAGTGATGACAATAGGCAGGGAAGACAGTGTGGTCCAAGGCTGCCCAGAAACCATGACGTCCAAGCACAGGAGCATGGAGGGCCCGCTAGGGAGTGTTTCCCGTAGGTAAAATTGAAACGCTGCTTTTTACTTTTATTTTGATGTAATTTTAGAGTTTACACAGAAGTTGCAAAAATAATGCACAGAATTACTGATTATCCTTCACAGAGATTCCCAGATATAAAAATTTTGCCACATTGGTTTTATTCTCTCCCCCTTTTTTTCCCATTACAATTTTTGAGAATATGTTGTAGATATTATGCTGATTTGCCTCTACATACTTCAATGTGTGTTTCCTATAATCAAGGACATTTGTTTAGGGGTCAGACGGTGGTGCAGTGGTAACACAATGGAACCCCCATGGGAAGGCCCTTCATTTGTATACTGAGACCTCCCTGTCTCGGTGCTCCAGGATCCAGGTGCTGAGGCTGGGGGTGGATCTTAGCATAAAAATCCTGCTAGGGTGATGCTCTATCTGTCTCTCATGGAAGAACAAAGTAAGTAAGAAGCTTTAAAAGAGGGGCATTCTTTACATAAGCCACAGTGTAAATATCAAAAGAAATTAACACTGATAGAATACTATCAGTGTACTCCTCTACCAACTGTCTCAGTAACATCCTTAAGAGAAAAACACGATCCTAGATCACGCACTATATTCAGTTGTCACATCTCACTAACCTCCTTTAATCTCATGTAGCTCTTAAGTCTTTTATAACTGTTTTTGAAGAGTACAAGGCAATTATTTCGTGGATTTTCCTCAATTTGCCTGATGTTTCTTTGCGGTTGGGTTCAGGTTTCTTTCTAACAAGAAAGACGCCAGAGATGACGTTTTTATTCTTCGCTGTGCATCACATCAAGGGGCACATGATGCTGATTTATTTCCATAATTGGTGAGGTTAACTTTGATCACTTGGCTTAGGCAGTTTCTGCCAAGCTTATTCACTCCAAAGTTACTATTCTGGGAAAATTGTTTGAAAGCGATGTAAATACCCTACTCCTCTTCGACTTTCACCACTAGCTTGAGTATTCATGGGTGAGTTTTGCCTGCTGATTCTGTCTTGTTTTGAAAGTTAATATTTTAGGTCACATATATATATTTTTTACTTGAGAATAGCTTTTAGAAAAAGAAATTCCTACAGATATTTTAAAATTCCAAGAGTGTCTGCATCATCTTTGTACTTTGAGATATTAAGATCTAGAGGGTTGAGGTTATGACAGCTTTGTGGGTTAAATACCACAAAGTCGGTCAGGAAAACCCTCCATTTATGACAAACACGTATGATCACTTTACATAAATGAACATATTTTTCTGTGGTTACATATCGTAACACATGTAGCTTTCTATTACAAAAATTCATGGTCCCAAGATTACAGGTCAATGACCCTTGAGATCATTAAGATCATATTAGAGGAAGTAATCTTTCTTGATAAACAGATACAGATGAGAATGTAACCTGATGACTCAGCTATAGAGAAAACATACATATTTAACTAAAACAATATCTGTTATATAAATATTTGCTAACTTTATCTTTTTGTCTCTCTAAATAAAGGGTAAAGGTTAACCTAGCCTTTCAAATTCTCTAAAGGATTTAGATTAACAGCTTGTCATTAAGATTCCTAGTAAAGAACAACATTTCTGGCTTCTGGTTGTACAATTTTTTTTCCTACTTTTTTTTTTTCTCAAACAAAAGTTTACTTATTTATTGAGACACAGGGGCAAGTATCCTCAACAGGGCTAATACCGTCATCCTCCACCCTGATCTTTCCAGCCAGCCAGGACCATGGTGTGTGCCCGACACGTACAAGCCGGGTCCACGGTCTCCCATGTGGGTCCAGCCAGGACCACGGCGTGTGCCCGGCACGTACAAGCCGGGTCCACGGTCTCCCATGTGGGTCCAGCCAGGACCACGGCGTGTGCCCAGCATGTACAAGCCGGGTCCATGACTTTCCATATGGATCCAGCATCTCTGGAGCAGTGAATTGCTTCTGCAACATCAAACTGGCCCATAACTTAAATTTTAATTAAACATTAATCATTAGAAGTAGGAAAATTAATTTCTACCGTTCGTAAAGATGGTGGAGTTTGTTTAATAACTTGAATGAATTAAGTATATATCAGAAATGACTGCTCATATTTTCAAAAGACCTCAATAACATCACAGTGGGCACTTCATGTGTCTGGCCACAAAACTTGGTAAATTGGCTTCTCTTGGCAAATTGGTGGTAAGTTCTGTTCTCTATTGGCATCATTAGTAAAAGGAACAACGGAATGAGCAATTGGACCTCTTTGACTTGCAATGAAAGATTGCTGGCTAAGAATAGCTTAATTTGAAAGCGGACACATCATTTTCTATAACCGTAAAGTCTGAGAATGTTCTGGCTTTACGCATAACCAGGGTTCTGATGAAGCCCTTAGAGTTATGTCTCTCTCTCCATCTGCTTTCCTGGCTTTTTTTCCCACCAGTGCTGGTGGTCTTTCCCATGTACTGAATATATTAGCTTCCTATGGCTGTCATACAAATTACCACAAACTGGGAAACTTGAAACAAGGGAGATTAATGATCTCACATTTCTGTGGGCTGACAGTCATGTTAAGGTGTGGGCAGGATCACCCTCCTCTAAATATTCTAGGGAAGAATTCTTCTTTGCTTCTCCCTAGTCTCTGGTGGCTCCCAGCTCTCCTTGGCATTTGCTGGCTTGTAGACGCATCATTCGTCTGCCTCCATCTTCACATGGCCTCTTCTTTGTGGGTCTCTGTGGGTCTTCTCTTCTTGTAAGGACACCAGTCATTAGACTCACTCTAATCCAGCATGATTTCATCTTACACTACCTAATGATGTGTGCAATCCTATTTTCAAATAAGTCCACATTTTCAGATTCTGAGTAGATGTGAATTTGGGGGACAAACTATTCATTCTATTATCGTGTGTTAGGTGTAGGCTATTGGCAGACTGATCCACCTCCTCCCAACTGCATGATTCAAGGTGAAGTTTCTTTCTCCCTGATTTGAGTTTCTGTGTCACTTGTCCATTCCTTCACTGACCACTGTGATCAAGGGAATAGTTAGAGACTCTTCAATGTGGGTTATATGGCTGGGGAGCTGGGAGAGTCTTATAATGACCAAATGGATTTTAAGTCTTCCAAGAAAACTGGAAGTGGAATGAGAAAACTGTGTAACTATCCAAAATTAGTCCTAGAATATACTACAAGTCTAAACTGGCTGTTTAAAAGTCTTATGCTTTTGGGACCAGGAGGTGGTGTGGTGGTTAAGGTGCTGGACTCCCACATGGCTAACCACAGTTCAAGTCCTAGAGACAACAGCTTGAAAATCACACTGGGTGCATGTGTATGAGTACCCAAGAATCCCAGGAGGACCATGAAGAAAGGATTGTGGCATGGTCATCACTCCAAGGGGATGCTTTCTCTCATCTCTTTGTCTATTTCTGTCAGGGAAAACAAACAAACAAATAAAAAAAACCCAAAATGACCCCTTAAAAAAAAGTCTTATGCTTCGGACATTGGCTTCCATTGGAGAGAAGCCTATTCTCTTTTAATGTCCTTGGCCATAGAACTCCCAGTTTTTATCTGGGTGCCTGAGCATCAAGGGAGGAAAATAATTTCAAGACCTTATTTCTCACAGTTCTGGAGGCTGGAAATCCAAGATAAAGGTGCTAGCAGATTTGGAATCTAGTGAGGAGCTGCTTTCTGGTTTCTTACCTGATCACCTCCCAAAGGCCCTACGTCCTAATATCATTTTGGGGTTTAGGATTTTTAAATTATTATTATTATCATTATTATTATTTTTAAAAATTTGATCGCTATACATCATTTGGCTTGTAAAGAGAATTTACCCAACATGAAATAAACCTCAGACCAGTCCAGCTGAGAATACTATATGTTATTGTAAACAGTTAATAAACCATTTCTGTGTCGCACAAATGTCTTGCCTTTCTATTTTTTTTCTCCCTGATTTTCTTCCCTATACTCTTCCCCTCTCCCACCCTCCTTCCGCACTGTCTCCAGTGTCCATAACTATTTTCACTGCTTTTATGTCCTCAGTCTTTCAATCTCTACCATAGAGTGTGAACAGTCGATATATACTAAGTGAAGACATACAATGCCTCTCTCTCATAGCCTGGCTTGCTTCACTCAGCAATAAATCTTCCATATTTGACTACTTTCTATCAAATGCCCAGGTATTGTTAGTTTTTATGGCTGAATAGTATTCCATAGAGTATATGTGCCACACTTTTTCAATCCATTCATCTATTTGTGGACATTTGGATTGGTTCCATGTTTTAGCAATTGTGAACAATGCTGCAATAAACATTGATGTGCAAGTGTTTTTCCAACTGAGCATTCTCCTGTCCTTTGGGTAGATACCCAGGAGTGAATTGCTGGATTATATGGTAGTTCTATTTGTAGTTCTAGGTCTTTGAGGAACCTCCATATTGTTTTCCACAGTGGCTGGACCAATTTACATTCCTACCAACAGTGTAGGAGAGTTCCCCATTCACCACAACCCCACCAACACTTACAATTTTTTTGTATTTTTTTAATCTTCGCCATTCTGACAGGGGTTAAGTGGTATCTCATTGTGGTTTTAATCTGCAGCTCCCTTATGATGAGGGATGTTGAGAATTTCCTCATATGCTTTTTGGCTGTTCATATGTCTTCCTTAGAGAGTTGTTTATTTAGCTCATTTTCCCATCTTTTAATTGGGTTAATCTTTTTTTTTTTTTTTGTAGGCCACTTGAGTTCCCTGTGTATTCTGGTTATCAGTCCCTTATCTGAGGCATAGTTTACAAAAATGTTCTCCCATTCTGAGGGCTGTCAATTCACACTAATTACTGTGTCCTTTTCTGTGCAGAAACTTCTTAATCTGATGCAATCCTACTTGTCTGTTTTGGGGATTATTGACAGTACTTTGGAAGTCTTAATTAGGAAGTCTTTGCCTACCCCAATGTCTCCCAGAATTTCCCCAGTGTTTTCACCAGTAGTTTTATAGTTTGAGGTCTTAGATTCAGATCTTTGATCCATTTTGAATTGAGTTTTGCTAATGGTGAAAGATAAGGATTCAGTTTCACCTTTCTGTAGATGTATGCCCAGTTTTTCCAGCATCATTTGCTAACGGGTTTTCCTTTTCCCACTGGATTGATTGGTATCTATCATCAAAAATTGGTTGGCTGTATGTTTTGGTGTTTAGTTCAGGCCTCTATTCTATTCCATTGGTCCACTTGTCTGATTTTGTGCCAATACCATGCTGTTTTAATTAGCAGAGCTTTTTGGGGTATATTTTGGGGTCAGGGAGTGAGATGCTGCCCACTCCACTCTTCTTGCACAGGATTGTTTTGGCAATACGAGGTCTTTTATGATTCCAGACAAATTCTATGACTCTCTTTTCTAGATCTGTGAAGGATATCTCTGTTAATTTGATTGGAATTGCCTTAAATATGTAGAATAATTTGTATAGAACTGCCATTTTGATTATATTAATTCTTCCAATCTAGGAATAAGGGATGTCCTTCCACTTTTTTATGTCATTTTCAATATCTTTCTTAAGATTAAAAATAAGGAATGCTTCATGAATTTGTGTGTCATCTTTGTGCAGGGGCCATGCTGATCTTCTCTGTATCATTCCAATTTTAGAATATGTGCTACTGAAGTGAGCATGGGGTTTAGAATTTTGACATACCAATTAAAAGTTTATTTTAATTTACATTTACTCACATATATCTTTATAGTGTACAGCATTCCTTTTCCCAGTATGAATACCATGTATATTAGTCAAGGTGCATACAAAGGTTAAGAGGACATAAATTTATTGTGTCATGTGACTGAGTTTTGACCAGTGAAGTGTTAAGTGTTATTATATGAGAATTCTGGAAAAGAACATAAAGAAGAGGTTGACTTAGTATCTCTTGCTACTACCTTCCTGTTAGTTCAAGACAAGTGTGGGCGTTTTCTCCAGTAGTTACCCTGACACCTTAGGGTAATCCTGGTAATGCAGTCATATATGACAGAGTACCAATATAGAAGGAGCAGGATCTCAGTATCATAGAACATCATACTTACCCCAGATTGTATACTCTGAACTTCTTCAAAGTGTGGGAGAAATTCTTATTCTTAACTTACTTTTAATTTGAATGTTCATGTTTCTCATTATTCTAAATAGTTCTGCCTCTTTACATATTTACATATTCAATGTGATTCTGATTCAATTGCTGGTGACATTCACAGAAATAGAAAAAACAATTATGAAACTTGTCTGGAATCATAAAGACCCTGTATCACCAAGGCAATACTGTGCAAAGAGAATAAAATAGGCATCCTGCTACCTAACTTCAAAATATATTTCCAAGTGGTGGTAATCAAAGCAGTATGGAACTGGTACAGAAAAAAAGACACACAGACCAATAGAACCAAACAGAGAATTCAGAAATAAGCTCTAAATCACACTTCAACTGATCTTTGACAAAGGGTACAAGACAATGGAGTTAAGAAAGAATCCTTTTAGCAAATGGTGGTGGAAGAACTGATATCTACCTGCAGGAAAATGAAATTGGACCCTTACCCCTCACCATTAACAAGAATCAACTCAAAATGGGTCAAAGATTTAAATGTAAAGCCTCAAAACTATAAAACTATTAACAGAAAACATAGAGAAAACTCTTGAAGACATTGGAGTATGTAAAGATTTTTAAGATAAGATCCCTAGGGACCAGCGGATGGTGTAATAGTTACATTGCTGGACTCCCACATAGTCAGCCACAGTTCAAGTCCTGGTCCCGGTGGTTTAAAAGTCATGCTGTGCACGTGTGAGCGAATGCTCAAAATACCAAGAAAAGAATGAAGGAGAAGGGATTGCAGAGTGGCCATCCCCCATGGGGGGTGATTTCTCACTTTCTGTCTCTCTGGCAAGCACATGCATCCTATAGCAAAAATCTCTCTAAAAAATATAATATAAAATAATAATAAAATACAAAAATATAATATAAAATAAAGCACAGCCAATAATCCTCAAAATATTCAAATGGAATTGCATTAAGCTAAAAATCTTCCTCACAGCAAAGAAAACAACAATTAGAATGCAAATACAATCCTTGGAATGGAAGAAAATATTCAAAAATTATTCCTCAGACAAAGGATTGATATCCAGAATATATAGAGAACTCTAGCTGCTCACCCATAAAAAATTAAATAATCCAATTTAAAAATGAACAAATGAATAGTATAAACAACTCTCAAACTTTCTTGGATTTCTAGACTGTGAGAAATAAAGACTTATGAGTGGGCAGAGGCATATGAAAAAATGTTCAAAATCTCTTGTCACAGGGAAATTCAAATTTAAACCACAATGAGATACCATTTAACCCCAGTTAGAATGGCTACAGTCAAAAAAATAAAGAAAGAAAGAATGACAAGTACTGGTGAGGCTGCAATGAAAAAGAAACCATCTTACATACACTATTGGTGGAAATGTAAATTAGTACAACCTTTGTGGAAAACAATATGGAGGTTTCTCAAAAACCTGAAAATAGAATTTCCATGTGACCCAGTAATCTACTCTTGGTTTTTACCCAAAGGATAGGAAAACACTCAATCAGAAAGACACTTGCCCATCCATGTTTATTGTAGCAGTATTCACAGTATTCACAGTTGCTAAAACATGGAACCAAATCAAGTGTCCAAAAACTGATGGTTGAGTTGAAAAACTGTGGCATATATATATATGTATATATGCTATGGGATATTATTGAGCTATGAAAAACAATGAGACTGTATCATTTGAATCAAAGTGGATGAATATAGAACACTAAATGCTGAGTGAAATGAACCAGAGTTTGAAAGATACAAATAGTATATTCCCACTCAATTTGTACTGAATATCTGGATTCTATGGAAGAAATCAAAAGATCTTAAGGTATGATAGCAGAGAGAAGTGTAGATACCAGAGACCGTAAGGGAGGAGAGTGGATAGTAGAGAGTGGATGGTAGAGAGTGGGTGTGAGTGCAAAGGGGACAAACTTTTAATACTCAAAAAAGTGTAAAGTTCTTTGTTAAATATATATTGAAATATATATATATATTTATACACACACACACACATAAATAATACATCATGATGGGGATTTTATATGAAATGTGAAATTAATCTGAAAAAAAAATCATGCTGCCTCTCTTGTGTTTGTCCATGAGTGTGGCTGATTTCTAGAAATTTCTCTACTTAATGCTTCTTGTATTTCAAGACACAGCACAGTTATTACTACTTCCATGTAGCTAAGGCTAATCTACATCATCTTTTAATTTTTATAAATTCCCATAGCATCACATTTCTGTATCTTCTTGAACTTCTGTTATATGGTATTTTTTATTATTTGCTGCTTATTTCTCTCAATGGTTATTGTTCCTTCATCTGTGTACCCCTAGTGCCTGACTCAGTACTTGCCATACTGGAGGTGCTCAAAGTATTTGTTGAATCAAGTTACTTCATATCAAACAAAAGCATTATGAAACCATATACAGAGACAGAGAGATGCAGAGGGTTTATCCTCTGGTCTTCTGTTCCTGCCTGTACACTTTGGGTACCTCATGTCATAGGCTGTAGGAATATACCTGTTAATGGGGCTTTGCCTGCTGTTGGGTCTTCCTGGACATTGTTTGAGTTTTAGAGCATTTTCCTGTTGGGTTTCTAGTGAATGTAAAGCCAGAAAACAACCAAAGCCACAGTCAGTGAAGTCACCAGGAGGAGTGCTCCAGGGACTGCCACTCCTCAGAGCTTCTCCTTCTCTTCTACCTACTCCTCTTTTTCAACTGATTTCTAGCATACACTTACAAACTCATTTCCCACTAGACCAAAGGTTCTTTAGGACAGAGAAGGGGTTCAATTAAACTCCAGAACTTACTTATTCCCATGGAACTTGCTTTTGAATACCAGGTAGAAAGAGAATTGGAGATTGCTTTGTCTACGGTGAGGCTGCGACTTCAGCTGTATGACTCCTGTCACTGTTGCCCACGGGCCTACCATTAGCTTATCCTTGTGCCTTGTGTAGCAACCTCTTGGTGGGTCCCAGTTCCTGTGGGGAAGATCTGTTGCCTTTAGCATTGAGGGTCCTTAGCGCATTCTTCCATGCACTCCCTAACTTAATCTGCATGTTCTCACAATGCCCTTAAAAACCTCTCTTTGTCAGAAAGTGGACATTTATAATGTCACGGAATAGTCTTGTTATACCTTCCCTATTATATTCTAATGTCAATTTGGAGACTATTTGCAGAACAAAAGGGATTTGTTTCAACTTGGTTCTGACTCCACCTAGATCAGAAAGCAAAGCCACATTTTTTAGAAGTTAGCCTCTCCTTTCTTCAAGATCTACAACATAACTTCTCAAATTTTAAAGTGTCTGCACATTTCCTGGGAATCTTGTTAAAGTATAAATGCCAACCTAGTAGGTCCGATGAAGGGACTGAGCTCTTACATTTCTGACAAACTCCTGGTGAGAACTTTGCTGCTGTCCTTGGGCCAAACATTGGAAGCCAGGATGTCTGGCCAAATCTGTATCCCCAACACCAGGCAGTAGTTACCTGGTAAACGGTAGGTGATGACAACTGTCATTGCATGTCATCATGTCATTAATTTAAAGAATTAATTCACCTAATTGTAATGTTGACAATAAAAGTTATTGTTTGGGCTCTTAGTATTGGTTAGGTACTGTGGTTTACATTAATTCACATGAGAGCCATGTGAGGGACTTAAAGTAATCACTCTCATTTGGCAGAAAACTCTCATTGGAGAAAGCCTAGACTCAGAGATGCTGGGCGGTTGTCCTGGTAATGGGCCCACAGCCTGATCCCTGAACAACTGTCTTATCCAGGTCTCTATGGATGAGGGTACAGGTTATATGTGTGTGCCTTTGAAACTTGTCGAGTAGTTTTCTGGATGTTGTGGATGCTCAATAATTTCTCTCATTTCATTGATGCGTTGCACTTATATTTAAATGACATTTCTTTAAAGTCGAAAGTGTTACACTTTGCTAAAAGCATAGATTTTCAAATGATCAGGAGAGAAATTCTCTCTAGTACAGGGACTCTTAGATGCTTTGAGGAACATCACAGAGTCTGAAAAACTCTTGGAATTACATGCAGCATTGATCAGAGAAAAGAAATAATTTCACACAAGTGACCAGAGTAGTGCAGAATACCTGAAGATGTGCTGACCTGATTACAGACTGCTGAGTTCTCAGACACTATGACTCTCTCTTCTAATCTCTATCAAATTCTGCTCACATTATTTGAGTCTCATCTCTCACAATGTTCTCTTCATTATCAGCTCCCTGGAGGCTGACTCAGTATTTCACACATAGCAGGACTAATAAGTTGCTGGTGGAATGGTTAGGCTTGGGTTAACAGTGGGTCTTTTTCTCAAATTTCCCACATAAATCGAGGCTCATTCCCTGCTCTATGAGCCTGTGATAATGGGGAGAGGAAGTTGTCATCTTTCAGTTTGCCACTAGGCTGTGCTGTTGGCCTACAGTCAGGTCCCTCATTGCTTGCATCAGTTCTGTGATAATGCATTATTCAAAAGGGTGGTTGCTACCAACAGACTTACTGTGCATAATGTCACACAGAAGTGGTTAATAATGAATGGGATGGGACATATAATTAGCTGTGCCCCTACTCTCTTGTACCTGTTTTTGCATGGGTGGTACCTACAGGACTGAACACCACTTTGCCTAAGCTCTGAAGGATTCACAGTTTCCACATTGTGAAAACATACCGGTTGTTCCTACCTATTTCAAAGGAATATGTCTTCCTTGCTCCAAATGCTTCATCATGAGGCTGATGGAAAATGATCCCTCTAGCACAAGCTACACCTATTTCCAGGCTCAATTTTAGTTTGGCAACATTAGATTGTATAACTTGTAAGAGTCTCCCTCGAGAGGTGTGCAGGAAGTTTTAAGTGAGTGGGCAGCAGAGGGAGCAGAGCGAGGCCGCCCCTGGCTAGGTTGGAAGTAGATGAAAGGGGCTTCCAAAGTTGCTCTCAGTGTCCCTCTTCCCCCTGTGGTCTTGCCATCCTGCCTACACAGAGCCTGCCTTTCCTGGGGCCTCTTGCTCTGGACTGCCTCTAGGCGGCAGTGTGACATCATGGAAAGCACTCTGGAGCCTGGGCATTAGGGTTCAAGCTAGTGTGTCATACCTAGAACTTCCACAGTGTGCTTTTAAGGAAGTTCTACCTATCCCATGGCCTCCTCCTCTGTGAAATGGGGACACTGATACCTCCTCTAGCAGAGTATGTCAAGGTTCTTCATGTACTGTGGTTTACTCTCAAGGGGAGGTATCTGGAGGAATTGAGGAATTCCTCTTAATTTGCTTTGTGGCCCTGGCAAATATCTTGACCTCTCTGGGGCGGAACTTTCCTGACTTGTAAAATGTAAGGTTGAAGCAGATGAAACTTGTCTGAGTTCGTTTGGGCTGTTATACACCGTGCCTGAGACTGGATGGTGTGTAAATAATAGAACCTTACTTTTCATGGCCCTGGAGATTGGGAGTCCAAGATTAAGGGCACCAGCAGATTCAGTGTCTGGGGAAGGCTCACTCTCTCTCATCAAAGGTGCAGCCTCACATCGTAGGAGGGGTGAGCAGTTCTCTTGTGCTTCTTTTTAAAATATGTTTCTTTCTTTCAAGAGGGTGAGAGAAAGAGAGACACCTCCAATGAGGTC
>NW_006159968.1:90266-93056 GCF_000334495.1 Tupaia belangeri chinensis | reverse complement strand
GAGAGAAATTCTCTCTAGTACAGGGACTCTTTGTTTTAGAGAGAGATGTTTTGCCATGAAGAGTGTGTGCTATCCAGAGAGACAAAGAGACAAAGAGACAGAAAGCAAGAAATCAGCTCCCGGGGGGATGGCCATGCTGCAATCTCTTCTCCATTCTCCTCTCAGAATTTTGGGCATGCACACACACACACATCTGGCATGAGTTGGAAACCACTGGGTCTGGGACTTAAACTGCAATCAACTGGGAGTCCAGCAACATAACCATTATGCCATCTGCTGGTCCCATACCCCCAGTCTTACATACTCATGGAGGCTCCGGGAAACAAACCTAGCACCTTTTCCGTGTGAGTCCATCTGTGTTACCGCTGTCCAATGCCTGGCCCCAGCACCTTTTCCAAAGTCACTAATCCCATTCACAAGGTGTCTGTCTCACCTCGTGAATGGGGCAGACACACCCACCCCTCCACCCCCACGCCTGAGAACAGTACAGACGCACGAATTAATCAAACCCTAAAGGTGCCACATCTTAATTTCACTGGGTTGTCAGAAAAGTCATGATTTTTACATAGAAAAACATGAGAAAAAACTTGCCCTTTTATGCCGTCACAATATCTCACGGTGATTAAGTTTCAGCAGATGAATCAGAGGGATACTTTGCCCTGACTTTTATGCCGTCACAATATCTCACGGTAATTAAGTTTCAGCAGATGAATCAGAGGGATACAAACATTTAGACCATGGGGCCACGTAAGTTCTTACTTGTTTTTGTTTTTTATGGACACCGTAGAACACTCACCTATGTTTTATACCTTCATAGCCTTGAATAAGAATATGAAAGCAAATATATGAATGAGCAATTAAAATGACCGAGATTATCCCTCTCACATAATTCTGCTCTTACCAGGGGACAGCAATGCCCGTGAAACCGCCTCTTCCCGATCTGCTGCAGCTCAGAGGTGAACACACCCGCCCCTCCACCCCCAAGCCTTCTCTGATACTCCCAGAAGATGCCAAATTCTTTGAATTTTGTGCTTGCTCATTGCACCTACAAACAAAAATAAGACTGTTGTCTTCAACCTTGGGTCTTATTTTTTCCCCTGTTCTGATCGCTCTGTGTCATGTTATAGATAAAACTTACTTTATATTGTAATTATCTGGATATGCTTGTCTCTCTCTGTAAGGCAAAGAGATACAATGGAAGTGTCAATGATTTTCACTTTCAGCAGCTCACACAGAGCCTGGCACATGGTAGGCACTTGAGAGAGATCCTTAGAAGAACGAATGAGTGGAGAGAGTAAGTAGGAGAGGGGATGAATAGAAGAACGAATGAATGAGGCATCTCTAATAGGGGCTGAAGCCCCATAGCCGTGTTGTAGATGAGGAAAGGTTTTGTGGACTCAAATGAGCATTGGGTTCCCCCTTTACCTATGCAAATGAAAATAACCCTTTTCATGCTGCCCAAACAGCTGATGTCAAGGTCACACGTTTGCAGTATCTGGCTGTCTTTTTTTTTGTATTGTGTGTATTCAAGTATAGACTTCATGTTCTCTTTATTTCCTTGAAGGTTAAACTTTTGCTTTTTTTTTTCATCTATAAAGATGTTTTTAAAATCCCATCTTGAAGCTTTAAAGATTTTTCTCTCAGCAGCTAGATATAGATAAATAAAATCCACCCACTTTACAAATAAAAATGATTGATACACATCAAAAAAGTTATCTACATCAGATAACAAAACCCAGCTCGAGTCTCTCTTTATAAGCTTACTCCAGGAATTCAACTGAAAAGGCTGGTTCCTTAGGGACTCAATGATAGGGGATTTAAAAATGGGGAGGGTTGGGCTTGAGAAGAGAAAGTCATATTTATTAACATCCCAGGAACTTTATATAGGGTGCACTCTTTAACCTTCCCACGCTGCAAGGCAATTAATGTCAGCTCTAATTTCTCAGGGGGAGGGAGTTTGAGGCTCTGACATGTTAAACAACACATTCAATCTCAGGTCCCCAGTCTGGATCCTGTACATGCAGTCCCTCTACATGGATAATGTCCCTCCCACAGGACTCCAGGAAGGAACCATGGCAGGATTGCAGCTCTATGCAGGACTCATATGCGCCTTTGTGCTTGCAGGTCTCTCTCTTTTTAGAGTTCTTTTTTCTCTTTTTAGGGTATGTGCGCTTGCTGGAGAGAGAGAAACAGAGACAGTGAAAAGGAAACTGAGAAATCACTCCCCAGAGGAGATGGCCAAACCATAATCCCCTTTCCTCCAATCCCCTCCCGGGATTTGGGGCACACATATATGCCTGGTGTGAATTTGAAGTCACCAGGTCCAGGAATCAAACCGCGGTCGGCCATGTGAGAATCCAGTGAAGTCACTACTACATCTGCTGGCTCCCACAGGTCTCTTTTGATTCCTCTTCGCCCAAGGCTGAGGCTTGGCTTGCCTTCATCATCCACAGAGATTAAGAGTGAGTAATGGTGGGATCAGCAGATGGCATAATGGTTACATTGCTGGACTCCCATGTAGCTGACCGTGGTTCAAGTCCTGGACCCAGTGGCTTAAAACTCAAGCTGAATGGGAACCAGTAGTTAGCGTAATGGCTATGTTGCTGGACTCCCACGTAGTCAACCGTGGTTCATTTCCCAGACCCGGTGGTTTGAGACTCACGCCGGGCGCGTGTGTATGTGTGCCCAAGATCCCAAGAGGAGAGTGGAGGAGAAGGGATTGCGGCGTGACCATCCCCCCTGGGGGGTGATTTCTCGCTTTCTGTCTCTATGTCTCTCTCTGTCTGGCTG
>NW_006159968.1:45890-90060 GCF_000334495.1 Tupaia belangeri chinensis | reverse complement strand
AGAAAAAATATCTCTTTCTAAAAAAAAAAAAAAAAATGAGTGAGGAATGGTGGGGCCAGGATGAGGCCTGTTGTTAAGGTGCTGGACTTTCACCTGGCTGACTATGGTTCAAGTATCGAGGCTGGTGATTTGAAACTCACATGGGGTCTGTGTGTGTGTGTGTGTGCCCAAAATCCTAAGAGAAGAATGGAGGAGAGGGGATTGTGGCCTGGCCATCCCCCTGGGGGGTGATTTCTCACTTTCCCTCTCACAGTCTTTCTCTGGTGAGTGTGTGCTTCCTTTGGCAAGACCCTTAAACAGAACACAATTTAGAGGCACAGCAGCTGATTTGAAGTCTCTCTCCATCATTGGTTTGATCTCAGGCAAGTTAATCAGCTTCCTCACCAATCACAGGCAGAGCTAACAGTATGTAACCCCAAATGTTTTCATGAAGATTAAATGAATTAATACATATATATGTATATAGTTTATATATACATATATGTGTGTGTGTGTATATATATATATATATATACACACACACACGTATATATATATATATACACACACACACGTATATATAAAGTACTTAGAATAGCATCTGGCGTAGTAAGTGATCAATAAAATGTTAACTCTTTGTATCATTTTAGAGTCTTGAAAGAGATGAGAGACCTCCCCCCTCACTCCCCTCATCTGAGAGTGGATTTATGGCCAATCTTGGCTGATGTTGCTGACATGGATTTAAGTTTGGTTTAGAAATGCACAGAAACATGACATTTCTTGGAGCAGAATGTTAGGGTTGGGAAAGAATTTCTAAGGGCCATAGTGCTCGTCGTTCCTGTGGGTGTGGATAGCATTTCTGCAGACCCAGGACCTCAGCCTTGTCTGACACAGCCACTGTCTTGGTGTGCCCTCCCTCTTAGAGTTCCACCCTTACTCTCTCAGCTGAACTGTTGATTGGGACACAGTCCCTTTCATCCGTCTCTCCTTTCCCTGCTGACTTGGAATATGGGTCTGTAGGTTCTGTTCACATTACAGGTTTTATTTCCAGACTGTGGAAAAAAGTCAGGCAAAAGAGAAGTTACAGAGATAGGTAAATGAGTAAGTTCTTAGAATTTATCAGTTCTCGATTTTTATGTTTGTTTTTGTTATACGGTGTGTGCACTTGCTAGAGAGAGAAAGAGAGTACTCCTCCAAGGGAGATGGCCATGCTGCAATAACTTCTCTTTCATTCTCTTCTCTGGATTTTGGGCATGCTTGCAAATGTACCTGCCAGGTTTGGGACTTGAACTGAGTATTTGAGCATGTGGGATCCAAGTCTCTTAAACAACACACCACAGGCCAGCCTGATTTGTGGTTTTTGAACCCCTTTCTGAGCTGTTGTAAACTCTGTTGACTCTCTGCTTCTCTTCTTTCTGCATATAGGGCTAAGACAGTCTCCCTTCTGTCCTCAGTCAGCTCTTCCCCTGAACGTCCATGTGCCCTACAGATTCAAGAGTACTGTTGCTGAGCCAGCAGTTGGTGTAGTGGTTACAATGCTGAACTCTCACATGGCCAACTATAGTTCGAGTCCCAGACCTGGTGGCTTGAAACTCATGCCAGGTGAGTATGTGTGCATGGCCAAGATCCCAGGAGGGGCATAAAGGAGAAGGGATTGTTGTGGGATTATGGGGCAGGGGAGGTGTGATTTCTCACTTTTCCTTTCACTGTCTCCAGCAGGTGCATGCACCCTAAAGCAAAAATCTCTTAGAAAGAAAGAAAGAGAGAAAAAAAGAAAGGAAGAAAAATAAAGAAGGGAGGGAGGAAGGAAGGAAGGAAGGAAGGAAGGAAGGAAGGAAGAAGGAAAGAAAGAAAAAAGAAGAGGAAGCTATTGCAAAGGTGTTTCAGCCTAGAACACAGAACCTGAGGCCAAACTTCCACTCTGAGACTTGGTCGTGTGTGCAATCCCAGGGTGGCAAGAATGAGGGTGAAGGGAAGCAAGATGGACAGACAGCAAAGGAAAGAGGTGCATTATGGAGCCAGCCACAGCATTGCAGAAATGCGTCTGGTCACGTTGGGTGTCTTTAGGGCACATCACAGAATAGAATGTATCTGCTGCTCCATCCTGCGTCTCACTGGTCAAAGTCTGCTCCAAAATGACAACTCGTCTGTGCTTTCTACAGCCACTGCAGCTCTCGTAGCTCACAGCACACTGTGTCACCTGAATCTGTGAGTAGGTGAGGAGCCAGACCTGGTCTGTTCTGGTTGGAGCTGAGTGCTGAGATGGTTGGGCTCCTGCTGCAAAGGGTATGGAGAGGATGCTGAAGACAGCTGCTGGTGTTAGGAGATGGGGCACTGGCAGAAGCCAGGGCTCTCCTCTGAGTCAGAGGTCAATTTGCCTGCTAGGGAGGCAGGTAGGTGATGTTCCTGTGGGTCTGGGTGGAGTTGACTGTTTTCTTTAGTGACTCAAGGGCCTAAGTTAATTAACATCCACCACCATCTCAATATGTGGCTTCAAAGTTCACCTCCTAAGGGAAGGGAGTGATGAGGAAGCCCTCAGATTCTCATCTCCATTCAAAAGAGATAGACCTCGGGCCAGTCCTGTGGCTTGGTTCTTAAGGCAGCCACACCCTACATGGCTGACAGTGTGGTTCAAGTCTTAGACCCAAAGGCTTGAAAAACATGCCCAATGCATGTGCGTGTTCACCCCAAATCCTGACAGAAGGGAGAAAGGGAGAAGGGATTGTGGTATGACCATGCTCCATTAGAGGGTACTTTATCTCCTTCTCTCTATGTCTCTTTCTGGTGAGCACATGTACCCTTGGACAAATTAAAAAACAAAAAACAGTTCAAAAGGAAAAGGATACCCCTCACTTCTGCTCATTGCCCATCATCCCATACTAGTCAGAGATCTTAATCTAACTTCCTGAGAGGCTTACAAATGTGGAGTGACACCTGGAGGAATTTTTGATTGCTACTTATCTCAGCAACACCACCTTGCTTCCCCCCACCCCACCCCAACACACACACACGGTACTTCAACCGGGCCATTTCGTTTATGTCAATAGTTTGTATTACACAGTGGTGGCCCTGAAAACCTGACTCTATCACCCCTACCTCAGGCTTTCTTCAGTACCTCCCAGCCAGTGATTTGGCATGGTGGTTGTAAGGCTCCCTCCCCTTTGTTCTTCACGTCTCTTTCCTCACACATGGTTCTCAGAGCATCCCAGCTAACATGTCATGATACTTGCTAGATGTTTTCCGACTCCTAGTTTAGTAGTATACTGCATTTCCTGTAATTAAAATTGTTACAAGTATTTCCACTTACTCAGCTTTCTAGAAATCTATCCCTTGCTTTTCTTTTCAAGCACATTTGTCATAAATGCCCTCCACCCACTTTATTTTCCTGAAGACTTCCTTCAGGCCTGCTCTGGCCTGGCTCCAGCATGGTGTGGGGTTCCTCTGGCTGTTGTACTATCTAGAGTGTCCCTTTGCCTGTGTTAGGGTTCCCATCTGCCTCTTGATTTACTTTCTGGTACTGTTGCAGTACAGCCTCTGGTAGGTACCCAAGATGGGGTGCATGAAAGAGAACTGTTTAAAAGTTTATTTCTTCCATGAGCAAGACATACGGAGAAAGCGTGAGGGAGAAAGCGAGCACCCCAACAGGGCCCTGACACTGTGAGCACCCTGATCCTAGCTGGCCCTGGGCCATGAGCACACACATGCCTGCTTTACTCAGGCTGGTCTCTGGACTCAACCTGGGAACTTGTTCCTGCTGTGCCACCATCTGAGTCCCTCTAGAAGATAATCTTTTGACCATAAATATCTGTAACTGTCTGTCTTTTAATTCTTCAGCTGAAAATAATCTGATGGTATTCTGATTTCAGTTTCTTTGTAAGTGGTTTTTATTTTTCTATCAGGAAGTTGATAGATTCCTGCAATAACATGCGTAAGTATGCATCTTATTTCCTTTACTGTGCTGGGCACTTATGGCCCTTTTCCATCCATTCAGAAAGTCTGAAAAGTGAAATGTCAGTTTCTTTTTCTTTTCTTTTCTTTTTTCTTTTTTTGGAGAGGTTTTTGCTGTAGAGTGCATGCACTTGCCAGAACGACAGAGAGACAGAAAGTGATAAATCACCCCCCAGGGGGATGGACATGCCGCAATCCCTTCTCCTCCATTCTCCTCTCAGGATCTTGGGCATGCATGCACATGCACCTGACATGAGTTTCAGCCACAGGGTCCAGGACTTGAACCATGGTCGACTACATGGAAGTCCAACGACAGAGCCAACTGCTGGTCCCAGAGAAATGTCTGTTTCTTCCCTAACCCTGTCCACTGGCCATGTGCGTTCTCTTTCTTACCAGCCACCTCATGTATGCTCTAAGGATTGGCTGTGGTGCTCAGGCAGTTTGGCACCCTGACATTACATTCCACATTATTAGTATTACCTCAATCTATTAAAGACATTTGAAGACATCCTTTTACTAGCATTTTATTATTATAATATCTGGATGTACCACACAATTGATTTAATCATTTCACTCTTGTGAGTTTTGGGGCTGTGTCTATTTTTAATATTATAAACAGTGATATAATCAGTGTGCCTTTAAATCTTCATGTGTATCTCAAATTAATTTCTTACATTCTGTTTCCTAAGGTGTGTTTGCATGCAGGATCTCAGTTTTTGTGTTGAGCAGACACAGCTTCATGTAGCTTGACATTCCTTTCTTCCCATGGACACTTGAGGACAGGACCGTGTTTTATGGATAATCAAGGCGAATGCCAGGAAACATTTGGTGGTCCCTTCCCCACATGCAGAGTACAGAAATTCACTTCCTGCAAATCACTTTTTGCAAAAGGGAGGCTTTCTCACACATGCCAGATGACATCATCTCTAAGCCCAGCTGTCCACAGAAACTCAAAGCTGGGAGCTTTGGAAGTCACGATTTCTCAGTCCTTCTTTAAGCTTCTAAAGCAATGACAACAAAAAGTTACACACCTTGTTCTTCCTCTCCACAAGTTTTGAATCCACAGAGTTCAGATGGTTTTAGATTCTGCTCTCAGCCAGTTCTGGTGCACACAGGATAAGAACTATGTTATATTGGTTGGAAGGGTTCCCTCTCCAAACATTTTTCTATCTGAAAAGACACCTGATCCCCACTCAACCCCCACAAGGTTTCAGAGCCCAGTTTGTTGATCCTCTTGATGATTAAATGGTCTCAGAGGGTGTTAAGGTCACATAGTGATTTCAGGACAGATCTGGGTCCTGATCCCTGGCCTTCCAAGCCAACCTTGGGCTGATTCCACTAGAGCATATAACTGAGATATTTTTAGAAAACAGAAAGAACCACCAGAGAATCAGGAAGATAGAATTACTGGTAAAAAGACTTGGAAGTTCTGGAGTCAAGAGGGACCTGGGTGTGAATCTTGGAAAATTTTGTCCTAAGTTTTTTGTTCCTCTTCTGCAAGAAGGGAATAACGTCACCTACCTCACAGTGTTGTATGGGCATTGAAATATGTACAGGAAAGCCTGTTGTATGGTAAATACCCAAGGACATGCATGCAATTGTATGAGAAATTTGTTAATGCCAGTGAAAAGGCTTGAGTCAAAGTCCTTAGAGTCATGAACTGCACTTAGACTTTCCACATGGCAGTCCAGACACAGGAAGGGTAGAGACCTCCAAGAGACCACACCAGGACTAGAACGAAGAGTCTAACTCCCTGTCCACTATTCTTTATATCATTCCACTGAGACAGCTGGATCAAGGTCCCAGTAGACATAGCAACCCTCCTCTTCCTTGGCTCTCTGCAGGCAGCATTTACCACTCATGGCCACATCCATCTTTTTCTCAGGCTCTCTTTTGAGATTTTTGCACACATGTGGTTATCATCCTGCCACTCTGGCTGTTCATTTCCATCTTTTCTGGATTCCTTTTCCCCTGTCCCCCTGAAATGTTGTCATATTCGTGGCTACCAAGGTCTCATAAGTGGAGCAGAGTCAAGAGTTCTTGATTCAGATCCACGTATCTAACTCTGTACTGGGTGATGCCAGCATCGTGTGAGCTGCAGCACCCTCAAACGTGGTGATCCTTCTGGCCCTGTCTCAGTGAGGAGCACCATCATCTGCCAAGTTACCTAAGTCCAAATCTTGGGAGCACTTTTTAGCTCTTAATTTCAATTATCTACCAACCTTGATTCTCCTCGCAGTGTGCCCAACCAGGGAGAGGCAGGATGGCTGTCCAGAAACAGTGGAAGGTTTTTTTATTAGTTGTCAAAAAAACTAAAGAATGAAACTAGCAGTTGGAGAAGAGGGGTCAGGGATCTTGAAGGTTCCCCAGTGTGCAGGATAGCCCATTCCAAATGTCAGCAGTGTTCTCATTGTAAAGGACTGCAAGGATCTAGTGCATTCATATCTCTTAACTAGGTCCCTGTCTTTTCATCCTAGTGCCATGGCCATAGCTCAGCTGTTCCCATCTCATGCCGGACTGTAGACCTTTTGAGTTCCCAAAGGAATACACGCAGAAACAAGAAGCAAGGGCCAGGCTTGGTCTTGGGAGCACTCAGAATACACACTTGGAGAACAGATGGTGAAGAAGGATTTGAAGGAAGACAGAGGAGAAACTAATGTGGGTGAATGCAGGGTTTGAGGACCCAGTGCAGAGACCATGTGAAGTGCTTTATAAAGTGTGAAATGTTTGACTAATGGATGCAGAATCACCTAACAGGATTATAACTCACTGCTAAAATAACACTACCTGTCCCAGTTACTATGGTTGGGTAACCAGTCACTCTAAAACTTAGTGACTCAAAACAAAAGTAGTAATTTCTTATCTCTTGTGCTTTCTGTGTGTCAGGAAGCCAGGAACTACACTTAGATAGTTCTGGTTTGAGAAGTCTTACAATGTTGGAGCCAGACAGTGGCCAAGGTGAGGGTAATCTCCCAGGCTTCTGTACTCTCATGCCTTGTGCCTGGACCAGGGACGCTGAAATAACCGGACTTCTTGAACTCCTCTGTCTACATGCGATTTCCCCATAGATCCTATCCAATGAGGTGCCTCTATGGGCATGTAGGAAAGAGAGTGATGAAAAAGGTGGAAGTCTTGGTTGTCTCCATCTTTTCTCTCTCTTCTTCTTAGTGTTTTTTTCCTTTTTTTTTTTTTTAACTTAGAGCTGCTGTCTGTTGCTTGCAAACAAAATCTATTGATAACTGGCACCTTTATTTTAAGCTTGGTTTTAAAAATGTTAATGAAGCGTCACAGTTACAATGAGATTAACTGCCATTAACACTATCTTTCACTAGCCAGTGCTTAAACAGAAGAATGAGAAGCTTTGCCGCCTGCTCCAGTTGAAGGCAGGCATAACCATCCTTCCTCTGACGTACAATTTACTGCAGTGAGATTTGTGAATGAACCCTTCCTGATGGAAGCAGGAGACAGGCTCAGGCATGTAGGAAAGAGAGTGATGAAAAAGGTGGAAGTCTTGGTTGTCTCCATCTTTTCTCTCTCTTCTTCTTAGTGTTTTTTTCCTTTTTTTTTTTTTTTAACTTAGAGCTGCTGTCTGTTGCTTGCAAACAAAATCTATTGATAACTGGCACCTTTATTTTAAGCTTGGTTTTAAAAATGTTAATGAAGCGTCACAGTTACAATGAGATTAACTGCTATTGACACTATCTTTCACTAGCCAGTGCTTAAACAGAAGAATGAGAAGCTTTGCCGCCTGCTCCAGTTGAAGGCAGGGATAACCATCCTTCCTCTGATGTACAATTTACTGCAGTGAGATTTGTGAATGAACCCTTCCTGATGGAAGCAGGAGACAGGCTGAATCTCAGCTGTGCCATGTGGCAAGCAGTAAATCACCAAGCTTCTCTTAGCTCAGGTTTTCTCATTGGCATGCGGGCCCAATGGATCATCACTAGATACCAACTTAATGACAAAGGGAAGATTAGCACCCACAACACATGTTTAACAAGCAGTGGTCGCGTAGAGGAATAGCGAGGCACTGTAGAGCTGCCTTACAGAGCCACTGGACTGTCATCTCTTTTGACCATTTATATTCTACTTGTCTATCTCTAGGCCCAGCACAGCCCCAGAACATGAAATAATTAAGCTAAATATAATATACACGGAGGTACCAAACAAGAAATGCACAGACACTCTTGCCTGGGAAAGTCAAATTTGAAGAATATGTTCATTTCCAAAGTTTGCTTTTCCAATTTGAACAGTGCATTATTCAGAGTCTGGGAAGGTGAACGCTGAAAGACAAACTCATTTATTTTTGCTTTGGCTTGCTCCTGTGATTCCCAGCTTAGACTTGCCCAGTTCCTGAATTAGTTAAGATTTGTTCTGCCCCACTGCCAGTGATGCAGAAACTGTGTGTGCACATGTGTGCATGCATGTGAGTGTGCATGCACGTGTGCATGCGCATACATGTGTGTACATTTGTGCATGCACATATGTGTACATGCACGCGTGCATGTGTGCACGTGTGTGTGTATGTGTGTGCATGCAGGGCAGATGAGAGTCTACTGCTACATCTCTTCCTCCCAGTGAGGAAGGTTCCAGTGAGAGCTGACGCTGCATGGGAGTATTGGGCACCTCAGGATAGTCCTTATCTGACAGAAGTTCATGAAGAAAGAAGAAGGGGACATGATCTATTTTTTCTGTTTTCATTTCTCAGCCTCACCAGTGAGAAGGCTATTGTTAGAGAGGTGAAAGAGTAGGGGCAAATTGGCTGGACTTGATCAATGATGGCTTTAGGTCCTTTAATTCTCAGAAAGGCCCCTTGTGGGGATCTGTTAACTTCGGGAGCATAACGAATCATGTCAAATGTGGTTGGGTAAGACGCCAAACATTAATCGTATTTGGGGATTCTATGGGTTGACTCTGTTCTGAGCTGGTATGGCTGGTGCAGGACGATCTACTCACCTGTCAGGGGCCTCCACTGCGATGCAGAGACTCCCTCTATGTCGTGTCTTATCCTCCAACAAAGCTAGCTCCAGCTTGATCACCTGATGGATGCACTGAGAATTTCTCAAGCCAGGAAGAGCAGGCATCAATGCACTTGTGTGTTTGGTCTCAGCTTGTATCACATTTGTTAATGTCCTGTAGACTAAGACAAGTCACGTTCACAGATTCAAGGGGTATAGAAATAATTCCCTGCTTGGTAGAAAGTGTGGTCAAGGTCCATTGCAAGGAGTGTGTACACAGGGATGGAGGGAATCCATGGTCACTTTACAACATACCACAGCTCAGATAGATAGGCCAGGGCAGTTGGAAAGAACTGTGAAGGACAGTGCAAGGTGACAGGCACCCACCTGATGGTGTTCTTCAGGACAAAGAAGCATGCCATCGGTTTGTTCATCAAGCAGACAACCGAATCTTGCTTTATTATTTGTTCTCTGCTGGATGCTGGAGAAGCAGACAATCCTTGTCCTAAGGAGCTCCAGCCTAGCAAAGGAGGTCCAGCTCACTCTAGGAAGAGCATTATGGGCAGCCTTCAGAGACCCTGGAGAAGCAGCCTGGGTACAACCAGGAGCTGTGGGAGCAGCGGGCATCTGGGAGGGCCTGAGTGAGTCAGGAGGGACAGCAGCTGACCAAGCAGAGGCCCAGAGAAAATCTCCATGACAACTCAGGTTTGACTTGAAATATCTCTGACGGGGGCCTGGAGAGTGCTACAATCTGAAACCTGTGTGGCAGGAAGGGATGTGAGATTCCACTCTGTGCCTAGAATGTCAAGCTCTTAGAATACATACTTTTGAATATATTTACTAGTCAGGATAGGTTAACTGCAGTAAGAATCCAACCTCCCATTTGACATGTTAAGTATTTTTTACACTGAGTCTTGCAAATCCTCCTGGCTACTAGGTGGCCTTTTTGGGGTCATACAGAGCCCAGGTTCCTCCCATGTGGTGGCTCTGTCTTCCCCTGTGCCTAAGGCCCTCATCAGACCCTCTGCATTTGGTAGCTAATGGAGAAAGAGGTCGTGGGAGTGACTGTGGGAGCCAGGTCTGGCCCACCTCCCTTTTCCAGTTTGAGCAGTGCATTATTCTATTCAATGTGACTTGCATTGCAAAGCACCTAGGAAAGGTAGACTAGCCGTGTGGCCAGGAATATGATAATGTGGGGTTAGGAACACCTAGCAGTGCCCATATGCAAGTACCTCTTTGCTGAGAAAGCAAGCTCTTTTTTTTTTTTGAAAGGTTTTTGCTGTTGGGCATGTGTGCTCACCAGAAAGACAGAGAGAGAGAGACAGAGAAACAGAGAGACAGAAAGCGAGGCATCTGCCCCCCCGGCCCCCGGGGTGGGGGATGGCCACGCTGCAATCCTTTCTCCTCCATTTTCCTCTTGGGATCTTGGGCACGCACGCACACGCACCCAGCATGAGTTTAAGCCACTGGGTCTGGGACTCGAACTGTGGTTGACTACATGGGAGCCCAGCCTCATAGCCATTACGCCAACTGCTGGTCCTGAGAAAGCAAGCTCTTTCAGAGGCTGGGGCTGTCATATTCATCACATTCTCCTAGCACCGAACCAGTGTCTGGGGTAAGGAAGGTGCTAGATCACATGGACTGACAACATCCAACTCTCAGACTTTACTCTGAGCTCTTTGGGCTCTATCCTCACACATCGGACTTGGTGACAAAGCCCAGATCTCTGGGCTTTTCCCCCACCACAGCTTTCTCTGGTTTGTGTCACGGTGGCTTTTTCTCTTCCTGACCTCTATCTTGTCTCTGGTTTCTTGGTTGCAAAACCCAGCCTGGGGCCATCCCACCTTCCCATAAGAGGCAGGACAACCACATAGTCAGAGGAGTAACTTCCACTGTCCCCCCCAACCCCCCAAAGCATGTGGGACTCCTTAGCCACATCAAGCTTCTAACCCTGAATAGGCCTCCACCGAAACGACGTGTCCAAAAACCTTTCTCAGCAAGAAGAAAAGCCCAGCCTGTGCCTGGCTGTCTGTGTCAGATCAGAGACACGCCCGGCTGGGAACACACAATCAGTCTGGCCCACAAAGCCAACGGGGATCCGAGGCACCCGCAGTTGCAGAAGGGTTAGGGCAGACAACGCCCCCTCCCCAGGCCGTGCCAGCGGGCAGCCTTTCCCTGTGCCAGGCCCTTGTCAGCCGCAGACCCAGAAAGGCCAACTCCAAGGATGAGAAAGAGGAAACAAAAAACTCCCAGCATGCCGCCTGATGTTTCTCAGTGTGGAAAAAAGGATGCCAGTTCAAAGGGCTGCCCCAGTTTTCAGCAACAAGGTTTCCCTCGGGGAGGAGAGGAGGGTGTTGTGTTGATGGGGCACGGGGGAACCATCAAAAGAGATGTTTTGGAGATGGCGAGGAGGCGTGCTTTTGATGAAGAGCGTTGGCTTCTTCTCTAAAAAAATAAAAGGAATTTGCAATAGAAAAAAAAGATCAAGACATCATTGCAATAAATAATGGCCTCCATGTTTTCTTCCTCTACTCTTTGCCAGGTACTTTACGTTTTATGCCGTTGAAATGATTCTCTGAAAAGTCTGTGAGGCAGGTGTATGAGTGATATTTTACAGATGAGGGAACTCAAGCTCAGACAGTTTGAGTTACTCAATCAAGTTCTAAGTGGTAAAATTAGGGCAGAATCCCAGACTTCTCTTATCCAAAGCTGATTTCTCCCCACTATTCCATTCTGCCAGATTCCGGATTTTTCTTCTATGGTAAGACAGAGTCACTGCTATGCTAGCTTAGACTTTACCATTTGGGGGATTTGTGCCCAATACTATGTTACAGTGTATCCCAGTTAAAGCTCACAGCCCTTCTGTGGAAAGAAGTAATTTATCTAAGGTCTTAGGGTCAGGAAGAGGTAGAGGCAGGAGTGGAATGTGGCGGACTGATCCTAAATCCATTGCTCATTCCTGTACACCAGGACTGGGCAAACTATGGTTAGCCATCTCTTCTTGTAAGGACTGTGAGCTCATTTTAAAAAATTTTTTAAGGATTTTTTTTTCTTTTTTTGTGGAGAGTTTTTCATTATAGGGCACGTGCGCTCGCCAGACAGACAGAGAGAGAGACAGAGAGATAGAAAGCGAGAAATTCCCCCCCCAGGGGGGATGGCCATGCTGCAATCCCTTCTCCTCTATTCTCCTCTTGGGATCTTGGGCACACATGCACATGCGCCTGGCGTGAGTTTTAAACCACTGGGTCCGGGACGCGAACCGCGGTTGACTACGTGGGAGTCCAGCGACATAGCCATTACGTTAACTGCTGGTTCCCAAGGATTGTTTTTATATTTTAAGTAGTTGAAAATAAATAAAAGGAAGAATAATATTTTGTGGAGTGCAAAAATTATATGAAATTAAAACTCGAGCATCCATTAATAAGGTTTCACTGACACACAACCGTGTCTGTTCACTTCCTCACCCACGGGTGCCTTTGCTCTGTAGGGTGGGATGAAGTCACTGGGACAAAGACTACATGGCCCACAATGCCTAGAACATGTTCAATCTGCCTTTTACAGAAAAAGCTTGCTGACCTCTGTGTACAGCATCCTGCCAGGAAAGACAAAAGGAGGACCGCACTGACTACCCCGTGCAAGGCATCCAGTGGCTGTGAGTCTTGCAGAGAGCACTGGCCTTTTCTGCAGCTGGTGCATGGGGGGTCTCTGGGAAGGGTGGTTACCCAGAGAGGCTGCACGGGAGAGCCTGTGTGGGCCAGCTCTGGGGTTGCCGGCAGCTCCCAATGCATGGAGAATACAAGGAATTGAGGACCTGGGATACAGGGTCCTGCTCAAAGTGAGGGACAGGCAGGGAGGCAGTGACAGGACTCAGGGATTGTATGAGGATACATTGACAGGCATTAAGGATGAGGCAGATCAGGGCTTATAGAAGACCACGCTGGAGCAAATCAGGCCTGAGAGTCCATTTTGGGTGAGCATCACACTTTGTCTCCAGGGAGAAGGAAGAGGAGAGGCTGGAAATTTAGTCTGTAAGTCCAAGTGAAGAGTATTTGGAAAGCGTTGGCCCCATGCCTGGAAACACGGCCCTTGGCCTTGATGCTCTGAACGCAGAAGGAGCAAGGGCAGACCATGGAACTGCAGGCACATGCACATGCGCCTGGCGTGAGTTTTAAACCACCGGGTCTGGGACGCGAACCGTGGTCGACTACGTGGGAGTCCAGCGACATAGCCATTACGTTAACTGCTGGTTCCCAAGGATTGTTTTTATATTTTAAGTAGTTGAAAATAAATAAAAGGAAGAATAATATTTTGTGGAGTGCAAAAATTATATGAAATTAAAACTCGAGCATCCATTAATAAGGTTTCACTGACACACAACCGTGTCTGTTCACTTCCTCACCCACGGGTGCCTTTGCTCTGTAGGGTGGGATGAAGTCACTGGGACAAAGACTACATGGCCCACAATGCCTAGAACATGTTCAATCTGCCTTTTACAGAAAAAGCTTGCTGACCTCTGTGTACAGCATCCTGCCAGGAAAGACAAAAGGAGGACCGCACTGACTACCCCGTGCAAGGCATCCAGTGGCTGTGAGTCTTGCAGAGAGCACTGGCCTTTTCTGCAGCTGGTGCATGGGGGGTCTCTGGGAAGGGTGGTTACCCAGAGAGGCTGCACGGGAGAGCCTGTGTGGGCCAGCTCTGGGGTTGCCGGCAGCTCCCAATGCATGGAGAATACAAGGAATTGAGGACCTGGGATACAGGGTCCTGCTCAAAGTGAGGGACAGGCAGGGAGGCAGTGACAGGACTCAGGGATTGTATGAGGATACATTGACAGGCATTAAGGATGAGGCAGATCAGGGCTTATAGAAGACCACGCTGGAGCAAATCAGGCCTGAGAGTCCATTTTGGGTGAGCATCACACTTTGTCTCCAGGGAGAAGGAAGAGGAGAGGCTGGAAATTTAGTCTGTAAGTCCAAGTGAAGAGTATTTGGAAAGCGTTGGCCCCATGCCTGGAAACACGGCCCTTGGCCTTGATGCTCTGAACGCAGAAGGAGCAAGGGCAGACCATGGAACTGCAGGGCATTGACACTCGTGTGCCAGGCTCCCTTCTCTCATGGTCTTCAGGGGCCCCTGGCTGGGATACTTCCCTCCATTATTTGGTGTTCTAGAATGATGGACCAGAATATTTCCCCTCACCCCAGGTGAGCTAAAGAAGTTCTTTTTTGGCTTCTAGAAAAGTGGGACTTTTTCTTTAAAATATTTAGACTCTAGGTATAGGGGGTAATCAAAATCTATCCTGGAAAAGTAAGGAGGAGGGTAGGATTTGAGGGAGGAGAGACTTTTGAGAGCAGGAGGAAGTGCAGAAGGGAAGCTGGCTAGACTCAGAGGACATTTTTTTGGACAGAGTGGGACAGAACAGGAAGAGATCTGTGGGTCTAGAAGCTGACCCTGGAGAGAAGGGGGAGAGGATAAGAAAGGAGGTAGGAAGATGGGGCCCTGGATCGTGGGGAACTTGTGTTACCAATAATTTCCTCAAGTCCACAGTGTGTGGATGTAGCCGCTAGACCCCAGGCAGCTTCCGTGAGCTTTGGGGGAGACATAGCATTAGCATCGAGGAGCTAGAGGCAAGAGACCCTCTCCCCATTCTCTGGGACTTATATGAGGCTCCTGGAATTTGGTGCACCTTAGATAGTGAAGACGTCCAAGAAATTTATCTAGAGGAAGTTTCCTGACAACTCACATGGACAGGGGAACAACAATACAGTTAGGTTGGTGGCATGGTGGTTAAGGCAGCTGGATCCCACATGGTCAACTGTGAACTTTGAGTTCTGGACCTGGTGGCTCAAAAAACATACCTGGTGTATGTGTGTGTGTGTGTGTGTGTGTGTGTGTGTGTGTGTGTATTCAAAATCCCCAAAGGAGAAATGGAGCGGAAGGGATTATGGTGTGGCCACCTGCCACAGGAGTTGCTTTCTCTTTCTTTCCAGCAAGCATATGTGACCTCTAGTAAATTAAAAATAAGAGTGATATTTCTTAAGCTTCTGAGTCATTGGACTGATGGTTGTGTCACCATACATGGGAAATGCTTAGCTTAGCCACGGCACATGCTGGGCAGGCAGCACTGCCTTCCACTTCTTCCTCACGTGTTCTCCTCCTCCTCGTCCTCCTTCTTTTCCTCCTTCCCTTCCTTCTTCTCTTTCTCTTCTTCCTCTTTCTTCTTTTTTCCCTCATCACTTTTATAATTGTTGTTATTAAGACAAGCTGAGTTCTCCCAGTTTTCCTGTTGTTATGACTTGTCCTAAATCAACAGCTATTGAGAACTTCCTGTGTGCTCAGTTCTTTGGTAGGTCATGATGGAGAGATCTAGAGACTTGATTTCTGGGTAGACCAGAAACACTGGAAACTGGAATAATGTGACATGACACAAGAGAGCATGAACTAGTGTGGGGCTCGTAGAAGGGTCAGGTCGGTGAGGTCAAGAGTAGAAACTGTTGGGAGAGTGTTAGGATCAGGGACTAGAGATCACCAAATGCAGGCTCTTAATTTACAGATATAGGAGTAATAACTTGAATATAATTACCTGAATATTTTCATCTTGAAACATCCAGTAGCTAGACCTAAGACTTCAATTAAATTGGTAGATGGTAATAGCATTTATTGAACATTCACTATGTGTCAGACATTGTGCTAAGCACTTTATTTGAATCATTTAATATGAATCTTTAGGGATTTTCTCCTATGTATTGAACAAAACTTGCTTTCTTTAGTGAGGACTTGGTAGTGTGACCCCAACCAATCTATTTTGACTTATATTCCATTACTTCAACTTCTGCAGTCTTTGCCCTTGTCGGCTGCTCCCTGAGACATCACTGCATTTCTTTGCTCCCTTTTTGTTGGTTCTTCTTCCTTCACATGTTGCTCTATCCTGTTTGGCCAAGGCCATCTGTAGCTCTGACTCTCCTCTGAAGCCTACCTCTTAGAACTTGGCATATGGTCCATTTACAATGGATGTCTGCAGGAGTCCAGTGGTGGAACAACAGTAATGCAACTGGACCCATGTTAGAAAGGTCCTGGGTTCATGTCCTGGGCCCTCTCAGAGCATGCTAGCTGAGGCAAGAAGTGGATCCCAGCATGTAGACCTCATTGGGGTGCCTCTTGTCTCTCCCCCCTCTTTCTATTGTGAAATAAATAAACAAAGAAATAAGGCAGACATCTACAGATGTTGCAGGAGAGTGAGTGAAGGTGCATCCACAGTGAGTGAGAGGATCTGGGTAGAGTGGAGGATGATGGGAGCTGGTCAGAGAACTGGAAGCTATGCAGAGGAAACACCATTTCTTCATTCATTCTTTCACTCATTCCACAAATACTGAGTCCCTGTTGCTGCTCTATGCAGTAGAGAGTTGGGGAGTAGGGGAGATCACAGGCACAGATGATCCTTTAAGGTAGAGAGTGCTAGGAATCATAAGAGAGGCACTTTCATCATGAGAATTGAAAGGGAGAATTGGTTATTTCCATCTGCATAACTCCCATCAGATCTTAAGCTGGAAGGAAGGATAGATCATAAAGGAAGAGAAAAGGAACTCCACACGGAGTTATCAAAGGCAGGGAGATGGGGTATTTAGGGCTTGCAATTGTGGGAGAATGTCAAAGGTGAGAGCAAGCTGAGAAGAAGCATGTCAGCAAGACCATGGAGCTGAATTAGCACTGAGTGAGCTGAAACCATCTGTGAGATGGGAGGGGAGACCTCTAACTAACTGAGCATGGACGGTACACTGGACACTCTTTAAATAACTTTCAAAGTAGTAACTCATGTTTCCACACAACATTGTCCTCGTTTTGCAGATAAAAAAACTGAGGAACGGAGAAGTAAAGTGACAGCCTGAGGTTACATGGTAGGAAGTGGTGGCCTCATGACTCAGACCTGGACACCCGGCCTCTCAAGACTGTTTTGTCCCATCTTTCCATTGCACAGAATGGAAGGGAAGGGAGAGTTGTGGGCAGCAAGGCTAAATGAACCCTGTTTGGAGGAGCTTTGACTAATTCTGCTGTGTAAAGAGGGTCTTTGCAACCATGAAAAGCATGTCATTGGAACCTTAAGCTCAGCTGTGTCCCCTAGGGTTGCCAGGTTGCAGTCCCACAAAAAACCAGGAGAGGCTCCTAGAGCCTGGAGGAATACCTGGAACACTCCACAGGGCCTGGCCCCTGCAAGCCGCCTTTGGTTTACGATTGCTGAAGGTCTCTGCTGGGAAACGGGGTTTTCTTAGTCTTCTGAGGGCTGAACCTCCTGCTGCTGCTTCTCACCTGAAGCCATAATTCTCCATTTGTGGCTCAATACCTTCTCCTGGAGGGCTAATTATAGGCCATATGCTCCTGGCGCTGGTGTGCTGGAGAGGCAGGTTGCTCCCATGTCTGTACCTGCTCACTTTTCTCTTTTGGACTTTTTCTTTTTTTTTTTTTTTTAATAAATTTTTGCTATAGGGTACATAGGCTCACCAGAGAGAGAGAGAGAGAGAGAGAGAGAGAGAGAGCCAGACAGAGAAAGCTGCCCAGGTCCGTGACTTGAACTGCAGTCAGCCATGTGAGAGATAGAAAGTCAGAAATCACACTCCCTCGGGGAGGGGTGGTGGTGGCCATGTCGCAATTCCTTTTCCTCCATTCTCTTGCGATTTTGGGCACACATGCACCTGACTTGAGTTTAAGCCACTAGCTGCTAGCTGAGGCAGGGAGTGGGTCCCAGTATGTAGACCTCATTGGGGTGCCTCTTCTCTCTCTCCCCTCTATCGTGAAATAAACAAAGAAATAAGGTAGACGTTTACAGATGTTGCAGGAGAGTGAGTGAAGGTGTATCCACAGTGAGTGAGAGGATCTGGATAGAGTGGAGGATGATGGGAGCTGGTCAGAGAACTGGAAGCTATGCAGAGGAAACACCATTTCTGGGACTTGAGCCGTGGTTGACAACGTGGGAGTCCAGCCACATAACCATTACGCTATCTGCTGGTCCCTCTTTTGGACTTTGTAGCTTCTAATCTGTCCTCTGTGGTGTTTCTCCAGGGCTTCTGGGAGATTGCTTTTCTCCTCAGGTACTACTCTGCTCTGCAGATGACCCTAGCTGGGCTTAACTGGGTATTCACACCAGTCTGCCAGCATCTCTGTGCTGACCAGTTGGCAAAAACCACCAAAAACGGCAGATGGAGTCTGCTGTTTAAATCCGTGCAGAGGGTGATGAAGTGGAAAGAACGTTGGCCTGGGATTCGAGAAGTTGAGGTCCTGATTTTGTCTGGAAATTGCTATAAGAGTTTGGAGAGATCTCTTCACCTTCCTGGTCCTTGGATTTTTCTTATGTAAAAGTAGAGATTTTTGTTAGAGCAATGGTTCTAACCTGTTTCCTAGGTGTCTGAAAAGAGCATGATGAGCATAGAGGCTTTAAAAGAGCTTCGAACTCCTTCTGACTGCAGACTCCTAGAGATAAATGATTGTTGCCTATTCATCTTCAAGCCTCCATTCTCTAGGACGATGCTTGGCACAGAAGGTGCAAACAGAAGGTGAATGTTTGTTGAAATACGAAGGCCATTCTGAAAGTCCAACAAAACCTGTTCTTTGACTCTGATGTAGCTGGGTAGACTAACAAACTCCTTGAATTCATTAATGATTAACATTACATTAAAGCTATACACTTGGAGTTTTCAGACTCTGCATAACGGACTCTGCATAACTTAACAGGAAAAAAAATCTTTGGGAAGTGTTCCGACTAGATAGAGGACTGATAGGAAGGTCGGAAACCAGGCTCAAGAAGAATAAAGGACACCGAGATGAAAGGCAGTTGAGAATGCAGGTGAGTGAGTGTTCGGGATGGGAGTGTCCAACTGGATAGGCCCAGGTTATGTGACTGCAGCTGCGGCATGGTGGGGAAGGGGATTACCGGGCTTCCCCAGGTTTCCATAGACCCATCTCACTACCACGACCATTTCACAGTTTCAGGATTACCGCCAAACGGGAAGATAATCTGAATTCTAGGTAGCCAAAAAAATGACAAAAGACCATTGTTCTAGTAACTCTGATTTTGATGTGCTTATCTAGAGCTTTGCTTGGTAGTTAGGAATGACTTTGATGAAAGGGAATAGGAAAACAAAATTACATATGCATTTTGATATTCAAAAACGTTTGTGTTCTTGGAGTTCATGTGAGAGGAACTATAAGAGGATGTTGTGGATGAAAATGGGCTCATTTCAGTCTAAAAAACTCTTAAGATTTTTTTCCCTCTGGATCAAGGAAAATGGCATAGAGAACCTTCTGTAGAGCTAAATGAACAAATACTGACGGATTCTCACCTCTTCTATCTCTCTAGTTGTTTGTTTCTCTTTTTCTTTTCTTTTTTTTTGAGAGGTTTTTGCTATAGGGCTTGTGTGCTCGCCAGAAAGACAGAGAGAGACAGAGAGACAGAAAGTGAGAAATCAACCCCCAGGGGAGATGGTCACGCCGCAACCCCTTCTCCTCCATTCTCCTCTCGGGATCTTGGGCACGCACGCACACACGCCCGGCGTGAGTTCAAGCCACCGGGTCCGGGACATGAACCGCGGTCAACTACATGGGAGTCCAGTGACATAGCCATTATGCTGTAGGTCCCAATATCTCTAGTTGTTTAGCGGGAGGTCCTGTGAAGGCTGCTTGTCTGTTCTCTCCTCTTTGCATCTCGTAATCCTGAGCTGATGTACTTCACTGGGATTTTGTGAGACCCAGTGAAATAATGCGGGAGAACATTATTTACAACACTTATTATGTGTTCCTGTTTTCTAATAGCAACCCACAGCAATGCCAACCACAATGATACCTGTCATGGTATTTTCTGGACATCGTGGGTGAGTGGCCCTCTATGAAGATACCCTTTTCCGTATTCTTCTAATTTATATTCTTTGTACTCATTTTGTTTCTGTACTTGACTTGCAGGTTTCAAATCGTCTCTCTATATCTTAATTCACATGAATGACTTTTGATTTCTCAAGGAAGAATCCAGAACATCTACATCCCAAGGCTTTCTTTCAGCTAACATGAAGGCAGGAACCTAAGTCCCTATCATCAGATGAACCTGTCTGAGGCTTGGAACCAGAAATGAACAATATGAAGCATTAGTCTGGAAAGGAAAGATTTTTAACACTGAAAGTGGTGGAGCTACTTGGCTCTTTGGGATAACAGTAGAATTTCTGCTATTCAGTCCTGATCATCAGATCCGATCATCACTGTCTAGTGATGGGTGTGATGTTTTTGTTAGAAATTCCCACAAGTGTGTTTGAACCTGGTAGACTCAGACTCCGTTCTTTGCTCCTCTCAGTGATATTTCAAGCTACCTGTCTCAGTCTCTTTTTGCATTGCCAGAAAGAAAAGATACCTGAGACTAGGTGATTTATAAAGAAATAAAGATTAACTACAATTCTGGTGACTAGAAAAAAAATCCTGAACGTGTAGGCTGGAAATCAGGTTAGCCTACAACATGGCTGATAGGAGCAGAGGTGCATGCAGAGAGAGTAAGCTGTGGGCAGCTCTCTTATAATAACCTGCTCTTGAGAGAACTAACAACTTTTTGCAGGAGCTAGAACCCATGGGTTCTTATGAGACACGATTAATCCATTCACAAGTGTCGTGCTTCCTGATGCAAATACCATGATCCAGTTACCAGCCACTAAGTCTCACCACAAACACAAATTTCAAAACATGAACTTAGGGGGATAAACCATTATTCAAACCATAACACTATCGTTTTTTTTTGTTTTTGTTTTTTTTTTTTTTTAGAAAAAACCCCTATCTAATAGCCTTAATATGTTCTTTTCATGCTTACATTAGGCAGAATAAATCATATATAAATTATATTGTTTGCAGCTAAGAATTCCCATTGCTACATGAATTGTACCTGGAGTGAATCTTAAAGTTGCAGGACCTTCTACTCCATATAGAAGTGGCTTAGGGAGGTAGTCAGGTGTCAGGGGGTAAGAAGCCACCCACTGCTGTCTGGAGAGAGACATCTTGCTTCTGTGTCAGCAAATTCATGGAACTGTCCAATGTAGTCAACCCTTAGTCTGCTGATCCTTGAAACACTGACTTCTGCCAACAGAAACTACAGGGTTTCAGGAAATGGTAGGAAAAAGCTTTCAGAAAATAAAATAAAATTCTTCGTCTCAGTGTCTCAGGTGGTGGTTTGGGCATCTTTGTCACATTGACTCCAGCTGCTTCCTCTATCCTGGGGGTCTTTCTTTGTATTTGGAGTGACTTAGTAGGAATATATTACTCATATATGTAAAATAAAATATTTCATATATACTGCATTTCATATATATGCTTCAAGTGATCTATTAGAAACTTTTTTTTATATCTATTTGTTATCTATCCCTAATTGGTGCTAGTAATGAGCTCAAGAAACATTTTACATCCTTTACCAATGGATATCCTAGTCTTTGAAAATATGTAGACAGATTAAAAAGTAACAGAAGAGATACATGTGACAGAGAAAGGTTGAAGGAAGAGATATCGTGAAAATGAGTGAATGAGAGAGAGAAAGAGGCAGCAAGTGACAATAGCAGATAAAGGGCCCTGGCCACCTCAGAAATGACCTCTGGTGAATTAGCTTCTGTGTTAGTCAGCCTCTACTATGGCCTCAGTGATCCATCCTCCCAATATTCATGTCTGGTGTCATCCTTTTCTACATTGACTGGGGTGGACCTGTGGGTCAGTGGGATATGATGGGGGTTACCATGTGTAATACCAAGGCTAGGTCATAAAATGCACTGCAGCTTCCACTGTGGCCTCTTACATCATTTACTCTGAAAGAAACCGGTTACCATGTAGGACGGATACACAAACAGCTCTGTGGAGATCCCATGTGACAAGATATCAACTTGCCAATCTCAACATTCTGGCTATGTGAGTGAACCTCCTTGGAAGTGGGTCTTCTGTCCTCAGTCCATCATCACAGATGACTGAAATTCCAGCTGGTATCTGACAGCATTCACTTGGGAGACCCTGAGCCCTAACTGCCCAGCCAAGCTGTTCCTATATCCCAATCTGCCAAACCAGGGAAAACAAAAAATGATCACTGATGTTTCGAGCCACAAAAGACCACTTATTTGCTGCACAGCATTAGATATTCAGCAGAGTTTTCCTGGTGGTGTTCCTTTTGATAAAGAAGCTGTGGTCTCTGAGGTAAAGGCCAGCAATGGAGATTTGGGGGAAGCTCCTACATCTTCCTGTAGAGTTACTGTTACACTTCATAGCCCCACTTATTGTCTACTTAGTCGAAATTCCTCCTGGACACTAGTAGACAACTGAACATTATTTCTGATTTTCAGTATTATTGCACCTTTAACTCTTCTGGGTATATTTTCATAAGTATTTCAATGGGAAACAGAAATGAGAATGAATCAGGTGCTGTTATCTTGCTGTCCTCTTAACCAGGACATCTAAAACCTATAGCCAAATCTAGGGTTTTAGTTATGAATTCTGTCAATACACATCTGAGTACAGAACTCTAACATATATTTCCTTGCTCCATTTGTTCATTATTTCCAAGTGCCACTGTATTTTTTTTAAGAGAGATTTTTGCTATAGGGTGCATGTGCTCACTGGAGAATCAGAGACAGAAAGTGAGAAAACCGTCCCCCCAGGGGGATGGCCATGCTGCAGTCCCTTCTCTTCCATTCGCTTCTCAGGATTTTGGGAACACATGCACAGGTGCCCAGCATGAGTTTTAAGCTGCTGGGTCAGGGACTTGAACCATGGTGACTATGTGGGAGACCAGCCATATAACTATTAAAATATCTGCTGGTCCCACCACTGTACTGCTTTATCATATAGTTTATAAAACATACACATAATACAAATTTAAAAATATGAAACAAAAATAAATGGAAAAAGGAAGCTATAATATTTTCTTTTTCTATCCAGATGGCTGTCTTGGGTGTTGGTAGCAAATGTGCCCCTTCTTCCTCTTTGGAGAACACTGGTCTACAATTAACTTTTTATATTCCTGTGTTATCTGCATGTTCTTTAAGGGCAATGATTGTGTCTTATTTATTTCTCTCAAGATGACAAGGAATCTCCTTTCATGCTGCTCCATTCATGTTTCTTTTCTTTCTTTCTTTTTTTTTGGGGGAGAGGTTTTCGCAATAGGGTGTGTACACTTGCCAGACAGACAGAGAGAGAGACATAGAGATAGAAAGCGAGAAATCACCCCCCAGGGGGGATGGTCATGCTGCAATCCCTTCTCCTCTATTCTCCTCTTGGGATCTTGGGCACGCACGCACATGTGCCCGGCGTGAGTTTCAAGCCACCGGGTCCGGGACGCAAATGGCGGTTGACTACGTGGGAGTTCAGCGACATAGCCATTATGCTAACTGCTGGTTCCCCCCATTCATGCTTCGTTTTTTTTTTTTTTTTTGGAGAGGTTTTCACTGTAGGGCACGTGCGCTCGCCAGACAGACAGAGAGAGACATAGAGACAGAAAGCGAGAAATCACCCCCCAGGGGGGATGGTCACGCCACAATCCCTTCTCCTCCATTCTCCTCTCGGGATCTTGGGCACGCACGCACATGCGCCCTGCGTGAGTTTTAAGCCACCGGGTCCGGGACACGAACCGCAGTCGACTACGTGGGAGTCCAGCGACATAGCCATTACGCTAACTGCTGGTTCCCCCCCCCCCATTCATGTTTCTTAAAAGACAGAAATGAATAAATGCATGAATGAAAGAATACAAGAGTAATTCACAAAATTCATGGAAAAATAAAATTACACTATGAATTTACTTTATTTTATTTTTTAAATTTATGTATTATTATTTAGAGGAGAGATTTTTCCTACAGGGTGCATATGCTCACCAGGGAGACAGAGAGAGAGACAGAGAAACAGAAAGCAATAAATTTCCCCCCTTCCTTCCCAGGGGTGGCCATCCACAATCCCTTCTCTTCCATTCTCTATTTTGGATCTTGGGCATGCCTGCACATACACCTGGAATGAGTTTTAAGCCACAGGGCCTGGGACTTGAACCTTGGTCGACTATGTGGTAGTTCAATGATATAGCCATTACACCATCTGCTGGTCCCACTATGCATTTATTTTGGTGCAAACAATTTTTGAAATTTGTATATTTTTTTATAATATGCATTTTCCATACATTTTTTTGAAGACTCCTCATATATAATTAAATGGAGCAATGATCTTTATTTTCCAGTATGGTACTAAGTACAAGAATAACAAAAATTAATAATGTATGTGAAGTCTATGAAGTTTACATTTGGTTGCTGTGGCCCCCTGCATGCATTCAGTGGTTAGAATTCAAACCTGGCTGTATTTGATTCCAAAATCATGGTCACCGTTTAGCTTCCTACAAATTACAGACACCCCTCTCTGTCATATTCACTGAGCTAAGTATACCATGGGAAGCAAGGGCCTAGACTTATTTCTAGGACAAGCTGTACTGTTTTCCCTGTCCATCCTCCCTCTCAGGGGCCCCCATTTCACACTCCCCCTACACAACAGTTTTCTCCATCTCTCTCAAGCTGTCTTCCAGGCCTGGCTCTCTGGCAAACAGCCATCTGAGTGAAGACCTTTCTAGTAAGTACACACATGGGGGAGGATTTTCCTGGCCCTTAACTAGCTTGCCTCACCAGGGCTCAGGCTGTCTGGATATCTGTCTTCTTACATTTCCTGGAGCTGAGGAGTTGTGGCAGACGCAATTATAACCAGCTTGTCAAATCTATTTGTTCAGCTGGGCGTCTCTCCTCCCTGTCAGTGGACTCAGCGCTTCATCCCCATTTCGGCTACAGAGCAGCCTAGTGTGTTAGAATCAATGTTGCCATTTCCCTCCTGCAGGCCATTGGCTCTTCTGGTCTGGGGTTTTGCAAACAACTGGGGACCTAGAGAAGGCCAAGAAGGGGCAGCTTCACTGTGAGTATAGACAGCTTTGTTCTGCGTGTGTGCCTGTGAGTGCATGCACATGCATTCAGAGAGTTACAACCGTCTATACTAAGTTAGATTTAGAAGGTTCTAGTCAGAGCTTTGATCTCTAGGTTCTTTAATCATCTTTGGGTTTTGGACAAGACCACACAGTCAGGCCCAGTGGATGCCAGTTCTTGGGGACATATTTGAATACATACAATTATAAAATAGTGGACATGCTTTTACCTGTTCTGAACTATTTGAACACTAGGATGGGGGTCATTTAGGCTCCTTAGTCTTTATTTTTTTGAGTGGTTTTTGCTATAGGGCGTGTGCACTCGCCAGAAAGACAGAGAGATAGAGAGACAGAAAGTGAGAAATCACCCCCTGAAGGGGATGACCACATGGCAATCCCTTCTCCTCCATTCTCCTCTAGGGATCTTGAGCATGTACGCACATATGTCCGATGTGAGTTTAAGCCACCGGGTCCAGGACTCGAACTGTGGTCGACTACATGGGAGTCTAGTGGCATAGCCATTTTGCCAACTGCTGGCCTCAAGGCTCCCTATTCTTAATATCTTAAAATCCCCAAATTTGTTTCCCATTAATGCTGCTTGTGCATCATAGGTCATTGGGTTCACTCCAGGACTCCGACTGATGAAGAGGCCTCTACCTGTAGGTGGCCACGATAGAGGAAAATGGAAAGAGCACAGTGGCTCTCCCAGCACTGAGAGCAAGACTGCCATCCAGAAGTGCCACAGTCACTTCTACTTGTATTTCAATGACCAAAGCAAGTCACATGGACGTGACTGTTTTCAACAGGGACAAAGAAGTAGAATATTACTAAAGGACCAGAAGAAGAAAAAACCATAATATATAGATGAGCAGTACTAATAACTATCCCCAAATCCTTTCCTGTTTATGGAGAATTTTTTACTTTCTGAGTTCTACTTCTCTATGATTGAAGTAAAAATGCCACTATGGTGAGCAGAATAATGACCACACAAAGAAACCCACATCTTGATCTTCAGACCGTGTAACTTCCTGTGGAGGAGAGACTTTTCTGATTGGACTGGATTAAGAATTGAGATGGGGAGACTACCTTGGATCATCTGGCGGGACTAATGTGATCACAGGGTTCTTATGTGTATAAGGAAAGAGGGAGGCAGGGCAGGCATGCTCAGAGATGGGGATGGAGGTGGAGATGGGGATATAAAGTGAGACCAGACGAGGCAGGTTCAGAGATGGGGATGAAGGTGGAGATGGGGATATAAAGTGAGACCAGAGTGATGTAAATTAGCCCATCAGCTGAGGAATGCAGGCAGCCTCTGGAAGCTGGAAAAGATAAGTAATAGCTTCTCATCTGGGGCTTTCAGAAGGAACCCTGGCTGCCAAGATCTGGACTTTAGTCCAGAGAAACTTCTGAGCTCTAGACTGTAAGATAATACATTTATACTGGGGCCAGCAGGTGTTGTGGTGATTAAGGTGCTAGACTCCCAGATGGCTGATCATGGCTCTAGTCCTGGACCCAGAGGCTTGAAACTCATGCCAGGTCCAAGTGCGTGTGTGCCCAAAATCCCAAGAGGAGACTGGAGAAGGTACTGCAGCATGGCCATCTTCCCTGGGCGGTGATTTCTGATTTTTCTCCATCTCTCTCTGTGTCTCTGGTGAGCATAAGTGACCTAACAAAAATTTCTCTAGGAAAAAAAATTATATTTAAGCTCCCCAAGTATGTGATAATTTGTTATAGTGATGATTAGAAGCATGACCTAACAAACATTTCTCTAGGGAAAAAAATTATATTTAAGCTCCCCAAGTGTGTGATAATTTGTTATAGTGATGATTAGAAGCCTATATACTCATCTTTAAACTTTCTTTAAAACTACGATGTAGCATCATCCACTATCTATTCCTCAGAAGTAGTAACTTCAAACTTGGATTTAAACTAGGATATAAAGGAGATGAAGACTGGGCCCCATCCTAGTGATAGTGATGGGGAGACAACCAGGTTACCAGGAATGCAGGAGTAGGCAGCTCAGGAGTAGCGTGTGTGCTATGAGCCAAGGTGCCCGTGCCCAGCAGAGCCACAATAGGGTCTTCATCAGTGCGGTCAGTGCAGCAACGGAGGTTTTGCTGCCAGGTATATAGCCTTCAAACCTGAGTTCCTAGTCCCCTCTGATGTCTTCAACCTTCCAAAATTTGTTCAAATTAAAGACCAAGGGATTCTGTTGTTTGCAACTGGCAGAGACAGCGATCCTTTGTTGCATAATATGCAACCCTCAAGTTCAGTGGCTTAAAACAAGTTATTTTATGATCTGTGGGTTTACTGGGCAATTTTTCTTGTCTACATTGCCTTGCTGGGTTGCTGGAAAGGCTATTGTCATCTGGAAACTCAGCTGAGAGCTCAGTTGCGGCTGGAATCTCGGGAGCACCTGGAGGACTGGAATTGTCGGGAATCTGGACCAGAGCTTAGCTGGGATGGTCAGGCAGGGGCCTTGCTCTCCTCCACGTAGTCCTCTCCTTCTGGCTGCTTGTACTGCCTTACGACATGGAAGCTGGGATTCTAGAAAGAGCTATGAGAGGAAGGAAGCAGAAGCTGCCAGGCAGAATGAAGGGTTAGTTTAGAACTGGCACAATGACCATTTGTCATACTCATTAGTGAGGAAGGACTCCACAGGAGCATGACAGCTGAGAGGGATGGTTCAGCAAGGGGCTGCCAAGGAAGCAGCCTTCCACAGAACATGGTGCATGCTCACGGGATCGAGAGCAGGGGTTCTGAGAGCCGGCGGGGGAGCAGCCGACGCTGTCTAAGGCAGGCAGGAATGACTTTATAGAGCAGATGGCATTTTGGAAACAGGAATGGCCTGTCCAAACAAACAGTGAGTGGAAAATTTTGGGTGCTAACAGAACTTTTATTAGCCCAGCTTTGCCTCTTGGAATATATGTACAATGAGCCATCAGTGGGTCAGGTGAGAGAACAGAGAGGAGGCAGGAGGGCCAAGGTGGAACCACACCATTAAAGCTACCAATGCCAGGGACCAGTAGATGGCATAATGATTACATCGCTGAACTCCCACATAGTCAACCACAGTTCGAGTCCTGGACCCAGTGGCTTAAAATTCATGCTGGGCATGTGTGTGTGCATGCCCAAAGCCCCGAGAGGAGACTGGAGGAGAAGGGATTGTTTGTGGCCATTTTCCCTGGAGGGTGATTTCTCACTTTATGTCTCTGTCTCTCTGGTGAGCACACACACTCTATAGCAAAACTCTCTCTGGTTCCTCACTAAGCCTCTGAAACCTTGTGAGTTATGAAGACTTTTAAGGAGAAAAGTGACATGATCTATGTAGGAAGGAAGATAATATAATTTAGTTTGCTTTTTTGTTTACATTGAATCATTTTCCTCTTTTCACTTCATTTGAGACACATTTGGATTATTTACCCAATAACAATATGAAAAGCTCACATTTGGCATATGTTACAGTGAACAAGAGACTTCCACTGCGATCATGACTTCTGATTCGGAGCATGATGCAAAGAGTTTATCAGAACTGGTGCTGCCCTCATTTTACCGTCTCCAGTCTTTTTTGCTGTGTTAACAGCCAGTGACAAAGTCCCAGTAGCACAAATCAGGGAGCATTTTTTCCCAGCTGATCAGAGGACTTCTGGCTGACTGCAGCTATGTTGATTTGGGTTAACTCAGCTGGCAGGGTTCAGGTTGTGGGTCTAGTGAGGCCTGGTTCCAGCTACAGGTTAGCTCACAACTGAGCTCTGGGCCATAGAAACAGAAGGCCCTCCAGGAAAGCTCTGGTCAAAACAGATCAACAGAGTGCAGAAAAATCCCAATGGCAGCCCAAGCTCATTTCAAGTCTTTCCTGTCCCGACAGTGAACATTAATTGCTTCAAACAGGACACGTGATCATGCCAAAGGAAGGGCCTGGCAAGGCAGGGTGGGTGCATAGTACTGCTATTAAGGCACGAAGAATATAGAGAAGAAAATTTAGGCCCAGGGGAATTAAGGTTATTTCTACAGATCTCACGGAACTTGAGTGTAAGTATTTTAAGCCAAATACTTACACTCTTTGTCCTCTGTTCTGTCACCACGCCAGAGCTCATGAAAGACTGCAGCAGTGTTTGTCCTTCTGTGTCTGGCTTATTTCTTCTAGCATAATGTCCTCAAGCTCCATCCACATTCTCACAATGGCAGGATTTCCTTCTCTTCTATAACTAAGAGTCCATTGAACACACACACACACACACACACACACACACACACACACACACACACCATGTTTTTAGAGTCAATTTATCCATCAATGGACATTTGGACTTTCCCCCATATTTTGGCTATTGAGAATAATGCTCCAGGGGGACTAGAAGTTAGCGTAATGGCTATGTCGCTGGACTCCCACGTAGTCGACCGCGGTTCGAGTCCCGGACCCGGTGGCTTAAACTCACGCCGGGCGTGTGTGCGTGCGTGCCCAAGATCCCGAGAGGAGAATGGAGGAGAAGGGATTGCGGCATGGCCATCCCCCCTGGGGGGTGATTTCCTGCTTTCTATCTCTCTGTCTCTCTCTGTCTGTCTGGCGAGCGCACGCGCCCTATAGCAAAAACCTCTCCAAAAAAAAAAGAGAGAATAATGCTCCAATGAATATGAGAATGCACATATTTCTTCCAGTTCCTGTTTTCAGTTCCTTTGAATATATACCCAGAAGAGAAACAAAATTTAAAAAGTAAGTAAAAAGAGCAGGAGGGAACTTGTGGAGGTGATGGGTATGTTAATAATGTTGTGAATGATGGTTTCATGAGAGTATATCGCCAAACTCATCAAACTGTGTACCTTAATTATGCCCAACATTTTTGCAGGCCAATTATACCTTAATAAAGTTGTTTTTAAAAAGAAATCTCCAGCAGGTAACCTTCTGTATACTAAGGACTCATTTTGCTTTTGTCTTGTCTTTCTGTTTTTAGAAATTTATTTTTAAGCCACAGTGTGTGAAGAGCAATAGCTCACCATTTATCCCTCTGGGGGACTCCCTCTTTCTAAGATCAATCCACTCTGCTCTCCGGGCCTTTGTCTACTCATCTGGAAAGAGATCTGTTCTCTGTCACATGTTTGTGGGACAGCAGCTCCCCTCATGCAGAGGAATCACTCTGTTAGCATTCGCAGTCTGCTTTAGGGCCTCCTTTTTACAGCACCCTCCTGGCCTGCAGGCAGTGGGGCACGGTGCAGCTAGAAACATGAGTCAGGCCTGCAGCATGTTTGGAGCTGAAGTTGTTCTACACAGGAGAAGAAGGGCTTGTTCTGAGAGCCCTGGTCAGCTCAGACCTTACGTATTGTGTTTCGGTGGGGCTCTTATAAAGTGGGGATTTGTTCTTGGAGGCAGAGTTTGGAGTGGCTGAAGCCTGGGCCAGTGTTAGGTATTGCCGTTACCAGATTTAATTCATTTTAATAAGCATGTTTTAATCTTTAGCAACACGTCAGAACTTCTTCTGGCAATTGGGGTTACAGAAAAACATAAGACAAATGTAGATCCTGTCCTCATGAAGATTAGGAGCCAGTGGGGGTGATAAGTGAATTAAACAAAGAAAACCAGTATAACCCCTGCAGACAACTGCAGAGGTGCTAGGGGTATTCTTATTAGCCTTTGGGGCTTGTCCCAAAGAGCAAGCAATTCATTTTCTGTCTTGCTGGAAATAATGAATGGCTGCATTGCATGGAAACTCATCTCCAGGTCATCCCATTTATGCAGGGAGAACAAAGTCCTGCTCCAAAAGGGACAGGTTGAGAGGGGCACTTCTGGCATCTTACTCCACACATAGCCCACTCATTCCTCTCTAGGGAGGAAGAAGCCATTAGGATCCAATTCATGAATGTGTGAGGGGAAAGAATTGAGTGGGATCCAGAGCTCCTAGTGATTGGTAGAACCCCCAACACAAATAGGAACTGTTTGGTAACTGAGATTCAAGCAAGCAAAGTGACTTGGCCCCTTTGTCTTTGTGTGTGTGGCAGACAAGAGGGGCAGCTGCTTCTCCTGATTTCCTGGATATGCAAAGAGTCTGGGGGCCAGCAACCAGTTCATGGCCGTAGTAACAATGGTGAGACAGGTGACAACAGACCAAGCAGAGCATAGATGAGCAGGGGGTGGATCAGACAAGGCTCTACGCTCAATTAGGAATTTAGAACAGATCCAGTGAGGGTCTGAGGGAGAAATTGATGCTAAGTCCAAGTTCCCAGCCTAGCTGAACAGGTGGGAAAACGGCAGCACTAGTGGCCTGAAGAGGGAGCTCATGAGGACTCAGTGCTGGAGTCTTGGGTCCCCCTGGTCCAGTTGTGAGGACATTTCCCTGAGTGGCTCTAGAACAGCATTTATTTATTTATTATTTTATTTGTTACTATCATAATCTTTTTTTTTTTTTTGGAGAGATTTTTTGCTATAGGGCTCATGCACTCACCAGACAGACAGAGAGAGACATAGAGACAGAAAGCAAGAAATCACCCCCCAGAGGGGATGGCCATGCCGCAATCCCTTTTCCTCTATTCTCCTCTCAGGATCTTGGGCATGCAGGCACACATGCCCGGCGTGAGTTTTAAGCCACCGGGTCGGGGACTTGAACCACAGTCAACTAGATGGAAGTCCAGCGACATAGTCATTACACTAACTGCTGGTCCCATCATAATCTTTTTTATATTACTGGAGAAACTCTGGTAGACATGGGGGTAGGCAAAGACTTCTTAAATAAGACTCCCAAAGCACAGGCAATAATCCCTAAAATAGACAAGTGGGGCTATATCAGACTAAGAAGTTTCTGCACAGCAAAGGACACAGTAATTAGTGTGAATCAGCAACCCTGTGAATGGGAAAATATTTTTGTAAAATATGCCTCAACCAAGGGACTGATAACCAGAATACACAGGGAACTCAAGTGACTTCCTAGAACAGAATTTACAAAATGCTGGTCTTTGGGTGGCTCCATAGCTTAGTGTTGAGGGAATCAGATGCCAAATGGACAATCATGGTTAGAATCTTGACCTTGGCAGCTTGAAAAACATGCCAGACATGTTTGGGTTTGTTCCTCAAATCATGAAAGGATAGAGAAATGGAGAAGGGATTGTGTCATGACCATGCTCCACTTGCGAGAGGCCATCTTTTCCTCTCTCTGTGTGTCTCTCTGCCTCTCGCTGGCAAGTGCACACACCCTTTGGCAATTAAAGAAAAAGGTGGTCTTCAGGCTGAATTTAGCCTGCAAAAGTGTTTTGTTCAACCCAAACTATTTCTTTTCTTTCTTTTTTTAAAGAATTATTTTATTTAACTTTATTTATACACTTATTTATTTTAATTTGAGCAGAGAGAGGTAGAGAGAGAGAGAGAGAGGGAGAGAGAGAGAGAGAGAGAGAGAGAGAGAGAGAGAGAGAGAGAGAGAAGAGATAGAGAAAGTAAGAAAGCAAACCACCAGGTCTGGGACTTGAACCATGGTTGGCCATGTGGAAGTCCAGCGCCCTTAGCCACCACACTACCTGCTGGACCCAACCCAAACAATTCCTATAGCTGTGAATTAGCCAAGGGGAAAAAAAGTGGAGGATTCTAGGTAAAACCCCTGGATTCTCTTTTTCTTTTTCTTTTTTTCCCCCTTAAAAACAAACAAAGAAAAGAACCAGTAACTCTCAGGTCCACGTTCCTGACTGGTGATAATGTCCTGGACCTGATTAGGGTCTCTGTTCTGTGGGTGCAGGACCTCCCCACCAGCTGCTGTCCCCATGGTCCTGTTAAAAATCTCTGCTTGGAAAAAAGGACTCCTCATGGTCCTGTTTTGCATACTTGTCCAGCTTCTCTCCCAGCTGCGTGAGTCTGGCAGGGATTGGAGTTTGCAATCTCCTATCCCACCCAGAAATCTGGGTGTGAACTCAGAAATGTTTCTGAGATCTTTTCTGCCAACTTCGTCATGGCATAATTGAAAAATAAAAATGGTATATATTTGGGGCCAGCAGGTGGTGTGGAGGTGAAGGCACTGCATTCCACATGGCCAAATGTGCAGTTTGAGTCCCAGACCTGGAGGGCACTTTGAAAATCATTCTGGGCAGGTGTGCATGCTTGCTCAAGATCCTGAAAGGACGATGATGGAGAAGGAATTGTGGTGTGGCCATTTCCCCCTGGGGGGTGATTTCTCACTTTCTCGCTCTCTGTCTTTCTCTGGCAAGTGCATGTACTCTAGCAATAACAACAATTTTAAAAAACAAAGTTGCCTATATTTAATATTCAAGGTGTACGGTGTGATAAATGTATAATGATTACCATCATCAAATTAATTGACACATTCTTCACCACAAATAGTTACGTGTGTGTGTGTGTGTGTGTGTCTGTGTCTACGTGTGTGGTGAGGTCAGTTGAGATCTGCTCCCTCAGCCAATTTTATGTAAACAATGCAGTATTGATAACTATAGCCATCATGTTGCATATTAGATCCCTTGGAATTTATTCATTCTATAACTGAAAGTTTGCACTCTTGTTACATCTTCCCATTTCTTTTGAGATTTTCAAAAAGTTGCCAGAGGGCATGAATGCTCACCAGAGAGAGGCAGAGAAAGAGTGCAAGGGAGAAACTACCCCATAAGTGGGGCATGTTCATGCAACAATCCCGTCTTCCATTTTCCCATCTTGTTGAGATTTAGGGCACACACACACACACATGAGCCAGGAGTGTTTTTCCAACTGCTGTGACTGACATCTGAACTGTGTATCCAGCTGCCTGAACCACTAGGCTTGGGGCTGGTGGGAAAGAGAGCTGGCTTTCTTTTGATATTTTAATGTCAGTTAAAGACCTTCCCTCCAGAGAAATGCACCTACACTTCAGACATTTGCATCTAATTACAGGTGGTTCTAGCCCTCCTAAAGTGTGGTTCAGGACCCTAGACCTCAGGTTAAAAACCTCTGCTTGGAAAAAAGGACTCCTCAGTATTTTTGAAATGTCACTTGCATGGGCAGTTTACAGCTCACAAATCACACTCCTTTTCCTTGCAAAGTGTGTGCCTGCCCCTCTCTCATTTCCTTTGAAACCCTTCCTTCCTCTTCCTTGTTTTCACACCCCTGCTTACGCCCTCGCCCTCGGTAGCTTTGAGGGGCAGTTCACCACCACCCCCACCCCGCTCCTTTACAGAGATGCTGGGGGCCAAGGGACTCTGAGTGTCTCAAGCAGAGCTGCAGGGCTTGGAGCTGGAGGGGCTGGCTCTCAGCACACCCCAGGATTCTCGGCTTTCGTCTTAGCTCCCTTCCCACTATCTTCCATTTGCTAGTCAGTTATAAATAGCTCAAAGAAGATTTTATTTCCAGCTTTGCAGTGACATGTGCTGTCAGCAACACCACAAAACACTTCATTGATGTTTTTAAGGGGGTGGGGAAAAGGAAATAAAATTGCTTATTTGCCCAAAGCAATGTTCAGTGAACTGAAATCCATTGACTCTTTGTGGGACTCTCTACTTTTCCCAAGTGAATGAATTTTCCGATTTGGAACACAGGTGGCCTTTAGGCTGAATGGCTGCCAGTCGCATCTCTGATTAACTCAGTCAATGCCACTGCTCCAGGAAGGTGAGCAGTTGGACCCTCCCCTCCAATTCTGCATCTGATCCAGAGCCTGGAGAGAACCACATGTGCAAGGGCAGGGGAGGGGGGGGGGAGGCAGCTTCTAATAGCTTTGGGGGCCTTGTCTACAAAGGGTAAGCAATTGTTTTTCTGTCTTGCTGCATGTCAGGGCAAGCGCAGGAGGGAGAAGACATTTCCCAGCACACCGAGCATTCTGACAGAAGGGAAAATCACTGTGAGAAGGGGTTATAGTAGCTATTAGGGTGAGGCTGGGATGCTTCTTTCTGATATTATCCTGGGCATAATCAAACGGAGCCATAGACAATAGCAGTGGAAGGAGGGACATGGCCAAGCCTGGGAGAGGAAAGACAAAACCACCTGGTATTGTTATCTGAGCCTCAGACACAAAGCCCGATGTAGGATGCTGGCAAACGAGCATGTTTGGTCTCATTAATAGCCAAGAAAACTTCCCTACCCTGTTCTGCTGCAAAGAGCGGACAGGTACTGAGTTCTATCTACCCCGCAGTCCATGAGCTGCCTCTGCACTCTTTTCAAATGAAAATCATTGTGCTTGCACCCATTTGACAGAGGAGAAATTAGGCTGGAAAGAGCCTAAGTCACTGGGTGGAGGTTACGCGGTGGTGGGTGAGAAGCCTGGCAGTTGGCCCAGAGTCATCTTCCTAACCTAGTTGCCTTACAGTCCCAGCAAATTTTGGCACAGAGAGCACTCAAACACCTAGAGGAAGAAGAACCCAGGAGAGAAAAGGACTGAGGCAGGAAGGGGTGATCCTTTTAGCATCTAGCCCTGAGCTAGAAAGAGAAAGCCATGAAGACAGAGACCTGAGATTCGGACTAGCCTCAGTTGTTATTGTAAACTGTGGTTTCTCATATGGAAGAGAAACAAGGGCTAATTCACATCCTGATCTTTTAACTTGGGTTTGTGAAATCTCCGTCATAGGAACAACTGGCCCTGACCTGGAATCTGCTAAGCAGATTGGCCTTTTCTCCCCTTAGAGAGGTGAACAGGATAGGAGCAGAGAGGGACCCGGAATAGAGTACAAAGATACTATTTGTAGCTCTGCCCCTGCCTCTGCTTCCTCCCTTAGAATCTTTAAGGGAGGGAAAGGAAGGGAAGGGAACTGAGTTATGAGGTCCTTGTTGCATGCGTGCTGGATGTTGGCAGGCATTCCTCTTGGCTTGGCTCATTTGCCCTTCTTGGGGGTGCTATGTGAAAGGCACACCCTTCCTGTTTTACAGATGAAGATTCTGGAATGATCGTTTTTATTTACCAGATTGTTTTTATTTTATTTTATTTACTTTTTAAAAAAATATATTCAATCACATTATTTAGCTTACAAGGTGATCATTTCAATATGTTTTTATCTTCTTCCCTGGAATATGAACTCCAAGTGTGTGGTGACCTTACTTACCTCATTTGTAGTCGTGTCCCCAGAGGTTAGCATGGTGCCTGTCACCTCTCAGGTGCTTAGAAAATACCTGTGGGACAAATACATGGAGTGACTTGCCCAAAGTCTGCCGTCATAATTTAAACTTAGGCCTCTATGACAGCGTGGAGAAGAGTAAGCTACATATATTCATTTGTGGGCTTTCAAAATGGTAAGAATCCAGGTGGTGTGGAAGTTTACACAACTGGATCCCATAGGACCGACTATGCAGTTTGAGTCCCTGACCCAGCAGCTTGAAAATCATGCCAAGTGAATGAGCATGAATGGCCAGAATCTCAAGAGGTGAAGAGAATTGTGGTGTGGCCATCCCTTCTGGGGAGTGATTTCTCATTTTCTCTTTATCTCTCCCTCTTTCTTTAGTGAGCACATGTGAATTATAACAGAAACTAAAAAAAAAAAATAAAAAAACAAAATGGTGACAATCAACTGAATTCAAGCTCAGAGGTATCTCTAATGAGAGAACCCTGGGAACCAACCCTTTTGTTTCCATCAGAAGGCTGCGGCATTTATTATTCATTTTAGCTCAGTGTGCACCCATTCAGCCCCCACCATGTGCCCAGCACTGATACCAGAGGAATGCAATTGGGATCGTCTCAGCTTTTGAGGACTTCTATAGACACACAGCTAAAACGAACACCCGAAGGAAACATATGCTCTTAGTTGGGTCTTAGTTCCTTCTAGTGCAGAAGACCTGGGATTTACTACTGGGTCATCTGGAAAGTCGTAATGCATTTTTGCATAGAAAAACAGGAAAATACATCAGGACTTCTCTGACAACCCAATAGATGTTGTCTTCTTACTGGACTATGAACTCTATAGGGGTAGGGTTTCCCCTCAAATATACCCAGTAGCAAGCATTTGGGTGAAACTAGTTTAGTAGGAAGCACTGGAGACCGGGTGGGGAGGAAGGAAGACCCAGAAAAGGGAACTGGTGGGTGGCAGATAGGCAACTAGGACTTTGTCTCTCTGGGATCTCTGGGAGACTGTTTCACACTCATCTCAGAGCTTTCCTACTGTAGGAAATGCCTGTAGGAATCTAGGGTGTTTATCCATAAATTTCCATCTCCCATTGGCCCATGGTTTCTCCAGGGCTTTAATTTCCTGCCACATCCAGCCTGCCTAGGCTCTGGTCAAGGATGCCTCTTGGCCAGAGAGCTTCCTCAGGTGGAGAGCTGCAGGGAGCTGTTGGGGTGTAGAAGAACTGCCAGCAGAAGACCTATGGGTGGGCCAAGGGGTCATTACAGGGACCACCAGCATCTGTCTACACTAGGGTTTGTCTTTGCTGCATTCACCTCTGTATCCCCATGTAAGAAGTGCTGGGTGCATTTGTGTTGAAAGAATAAGTGAAAAATAAATGAATTGTCTCTACCTCCACTTTCCCCAGATTCGTGGCCTCTCCAACAACCGTGACTACTGAATAACAGAGAATAATAAAGTGCCAGTTGTAACAGGCAGACCATGGGCAATGAGAGCTTCAGAGAGACGTGGAGTTCTGAACCTGCCGGGGAAGCCAGGAATCTTTGTAGAGAGAGGTGAGCCAGGTATGAAGGGCGGGTGGGGTCTCCAGAGGATGAGAAGAAGGAGTGACAGTCAAGGGAACATCCTGGACATCCACAGAGAGGCGGGAAGTGTGTGGCATTCAGGCCAGACATCCTAGGCTCACTTTGTCCTGTGCCACCCCCTGATCCTACACCGAAGGGCTCTCTAGCCTTCTCTTGCTCATGGTGACCTGAATTCGGCTCCAATCCTTGAATACATCTACCCAGCTTGAGTTCCTTAGCTGCTGGCTCTGCCTCCTTCCTTCTTTCCTGCCTCTCGTCACCTATCTGACTCAGGGAGAGACTTGATTTGGGTCAACACAAGTTGCAACCTGGCTCTGCCCTTACTGGTGTTGACCCCAGGGAAATGACGTCACCACACCAAGACTCATAGTACTTGCCTCATTGTGCTGCCATGAGGGTCTGGTGAACAAAAACATGGAAGGGGTGGGGAGGGGCTAGTCCCAGGCTCTGCTCTGACTGGCTGAATCGATGCTAAGTTCTCCCTCATGGGGAGATGGTAGAGACGACACTAGACCAGGCAGGCAAGGGCTTTGTGCAGTTCTTAGCAAATGATAGGTACTTCAGATGGCATTGTTTTTATTTTTACAAATGCCACTCATGGGACCCACAGGTGGCATAACAGTTACATTGCTGGACTCCCACATAGTTGTCCGCAGTTCGAGTGCTGGACCTGGTGGCTTAAATCTCATGCTAGGGCATGTGTGTGCATACCCAAAATCTTGACAGGATAGTGGAGAAGGGATTGTGGTGTGGCCATCTTGCCTTCTTGCCTTCTTGCCTTCTGTATCCCTCTCTCTCTGTCTCTCCAGCAAATGCATGGGCACTATAGCAAAAATCACTGTCTGAAAAGACGAAAAACAAAACAAAAAACAAAAACACAAAAAACAAATGCCACTCATTATCTCTGAGACCTGACCAGTCTTGGACTACCCGAGATTTGCAAATGCTTCCCCCAGCTCAGCCTTGAGGCTCAGTGAGGAGTGAGGCCTGAGGATTGGAATGATATGTGGGGAAAGCAGAGATGAAGTTCAGGCGGGGAGGGTGTTGCTTGGTTATGGGGTAACCGAGGGAGAGGTGAAGCTTTGCCTTCTCCTTTTGTGCGACCTGAGCAGTCACTCTGCCCTGAGCCTCCAATCTGGCCTCAGATCTGAAGAGGCTTCAATTGCACGTGTTGCCTGAGCTGTTGGGAGAATTATGTGAGCACGACAAAGCTCTCAAGCCCAGTTTCTGTGGCCATCACTGTTTGCTTCCTGCCTGGTGAGGATGAAGGGAAGGAGCCAGAGAGCTGTGGAGAGGAGAAAACAGAAGACCAGAGGAGGCAGATGATGTCTGAGAAAGGGGCAGCTCTGTGTCCTCGCTTCCTCCCTGTGGTCTTGGGATGCCTTTCTAACTGTTCAGAATGGGGCTCCTTATTTGAAACACAGGTCTCACAATCCCTGGCTTGTATTCTCTTACAGAGTTGTAGCAGGACCAAGTGCCTAACCAGAGAGAAAGGGCTTTGTAAAATGTAGCGAAGGTGGTGCATTGAAGGTTATTTTCACGGCTGTTGTTCCCATTACTTTTCTATTTTTGAAACTCCTTTCCTTTCCTCTAGCACCACTCTGGTTTTCCTTCTAGGGGCCAGCCCTCCTTGGTGTGAGTTCATGAGACTGAGTCAGGCTGTCCTACTCTCCTGGATTTAGGAGGAACCCAGGCCTGGCCTCTTGCCAAGGTCTGTTTCTCTGCATTTCCTGGTTGGTTTAGAGACAGGATGTGTCCCGAATCAGTCAACGCAATCCTGTGCTAGAACAATCGAGAAGGGGCACCTTCTGCTGTGACTATACACTGCAAAGGTCCTGGAGGGAGTGGTGTAGGGTGCTGGTTGGTCGTGTGGGCTGTGGAATCAAATTCGGTTTTTATTCTAACTCTGCCATTCATGAGTTCCCTTAGTCCATTCCTACTGCTATAGAAAAATTCCATAGATGGGGTAATTTATAAGTCATAGAAACTTATTTCTCACAGTGCTGGAGGTTGGCAGTCTCGTGGAGACTCACTTCCTCTGAGCTGTGCTTTCTTTCTGTCCTCGTGTGGTAGAAGGGACAACAGGGACAAGCACTGTGTCCTTACATGGCAGAAGAGACAAAAGGAATGACCAGGTCCCTCGCACCTCTCATATAAAGTCATTGATCCTAGAGCCTCATGACTTAATCACCTCCTAAAGGCCCCACCTGTTATATTATCATGCTTACGATGAAATTTCAGCAAATGAGTTTTAGGGGGATGCAGTCAGACCATAGCACTAGCTGCATGCCTTTAATCAAGTTACTTAATCTCTCAATGCTTCAACTTTGTCATCTACACAAAGAATTGAACACCCACCTACAGAGATGTTTCAAGTTTTAAATAACTGAATGTTTAGAAAATATTTAGAGGGACCAACAGTTAGTGTAATGGCTATGTCGTTAGACTTCTATGTAGCTGACCGTAGTTCGAGTCCCGGACCCTGTGAATTAAACTCACGCTGGGCACGTGTGTGTGCAGGCCCAAGATCCTGAGAGGAGAATGGAAGAGAAAGGATTGTGGTATGGCCATCTCCCCTGGGGGATGATTTCTTGCTTTCTATCTTTCTCTGTCATTCTGGCAAGTGGATGCGTCCTATAGCAAAAACCTCTCCAAAAAAAAAAAAAAAGGAAGAAGAAGATATTTACAATACTGTCAGGAGCTTCATAAGAAGTCATGAATGCTACCCAATATCTCTGCTAGGTTAGCCTTGGAAATGTCTGCAAGAATCATAAGGAGAGAATCAGTTTGACACTGGAGAGACAGTATAGACCCATGATTTAGAGAACCTGAATCTTGATGTTATTGCTTGAGCACCTGGATCTATCCATACCTGAATGCAACTAAATTTCAGAATTTCCTATTTATGCTCAAGTTGAGTTTCTATAAGTTGTCACAAAAAAATGCTTAACTGTTGCAATGATAATTTTCACATAAAAAGGCTAATTGTTACCATACTAGAAATTTTTATGACCACCCCTTTTCCTAAAGTTTATTTATTTATTTATTTCATGAATGAGAGTGGCTGAGAAAGAGAGAGTAAATCCTCACCGAGACCTTGACATGATTTTCTTCCAGCCTTCAGCCAGTTCTGGATTGGGGCAAGTGTTTGCCTGGTGTACTCATGGTGGTCTCTGGACTTGAACTGGGCATCTTCCCATGTGGATTGCTTTGCAGAGCATCATGCTTTACCCCTGTGCCACCCTCTGCCTTGCCTTATTTTGCTTTAGGCTAAAGTTCAAGTTCTTTCACTAAGCCACCAAGACCTGGCCCAACCTATCTCATCGACTTCATCTCTGAATGTCTTGACCTGTACTCTCCAGACTTCCTACTCTGGCTCTAAACCCTTCCTGCTTTCCCCTACTCTGTGACTTTGTGCATTCAGTTCCTGCTCCTGGGAACGCTCTGCCCCAGGGCTGCCTCTTTCTCAGGAGTACCTGCTTTGAGACACTCTCTTGAATGCCTCCGAAACAGGGTAAGGTGCTTCTCCTGTGTCTGCATAGCAGGTGCTCATTCCAACCACCAGTAGACTCCACTGCAGAGCTATGTCTCCGTTTGTCCCTTACTCTCACCTCCGAGGCTGAGATCTCCTGGAGGCCAAGGATGTTAGGATATGAATAAAATAGTTCTGTATCCCCAGGGTCTGGCAGAGTGTCTGCTACATAGAAAATGCTCAATACACAGCTGTGGACTGATACATAAACATCCAGGTGAGTGGAGAACAAGAGAGGAGAGATGGATGCCAAGGGTCATAATTTTCATTTTCTAAGAACCTCTAATGTGATTTGTCAAAAAATTAAACTTTGGGGGTGAAAAAGAAGGCCACCCATTCCAAAGCTCTGCAGTCAAGGTTCCTGTTGGATCCTGGCTGATGGCGGATATAGCCATGTCATTGACAGTAAGACAAACTTCCACCTGACAGGTGCTTGATTTAATAAAAAAAAAAACTAAACTCATATCAGCTCTGACATGCCCAGGGAATAAGACTGCAAATTGAAGAGATGGAAATCTACTCTGGGGTAAGCCAAGATTTAAAAGGCCCTGGTAGCCCTTATTTATGGAGTTTGGATTTCCCTTAACCCTTGGGTGAGAATGGGACAGCTTGCTGGCCCTAAATACTAATGAATTTTGTGCCGAGTTATGGCTCCTGGCATGAAGTGCCTAATAAATGTTCCCATCTTTCTACAGGGAAATTTCTCTCTCTGCTAATTGCTGTCAGCCTCTATCAGGATCATTGAGAGAGCAACATCCCAGCCAGAGGGGCCGTGGGGCTGAACTCTATCACCAGGAGACGGTCTCTGGGATGCTGAGGGACCCACAGGGTCCCTGCACCTGCAGGCCAGTTCCACTATGAGAGCAAAGGACGCTGGGCCTTCAGCTTCCAAACTGCATCTTGGAGCCACAGGCCCTCGGAGAGGCCTGAGCAGGTGGCATGGAGGTCCTGGGGTGACTGAGCTGCAGGGAGGTGGATTCTAATGTCAGCCTCATTATCAAATCAGCTCCTTCCACTTAATACCCCCCTTTTTTATCTCACACAGGCTCTAGGGGTTTTATCAAAGACATTCTACTGATTCAGAAAGAAAGGTTTGAAAACTATAGATCTAGTCCAATTCTCACCTTTAACAGCTGAGTAGTCACAGCCCAGGGCATGGGGTGGGGCTGGGGAGAAGGTGAGGAAGGGGTACCACACGGTCACATAGAGAATGTGGCTCAGTCCTGGGTCATGAGCACAGACCTCCTGATTGCTCAGGCAACTATTTTGTCCTTAAAAACAAACAAACAAACAAACAAAACAAAACTATTTGCACCCTACGTCTGCCTGTTCCATACTTTGACTAACACTCAAGTACCTACTTCGGGCTGAGAGACTGCAAGTGAGGAAGAGTGACAACGACTGAGACTTCCCAGGGAAGGGTCACACATATGCCAGGCACTGGCTGGGAACTAGGGGCTGGCTCTCATTCATTTGGCGAAGGCTCACTGATTGTAGATGATGTGCTGGGACTAAACGGCTGAACACACACACAGACCCTGGTTTCAGAGAGCTTTATTCCAGTGGGAGAAGGGCAGGAACACAACAAATACATATATGAATAAAATAATTACAAGTGTATTGTGATGGAGGAAGGTGGGAGACCTGAAGGGGGGATGCACTTTCACATGGTGGTCCCAGAGCAGGGGTGGGGGCTTTCTCTGAGAAGGGGGTATTTGAATTGGGGCCTGAGAGTAAGAAGCCAGGAGGTTTGAGGCTGGGGGAAAGTGTTCTAGTTAGAGAGACCTCCAGGCAGCATCTAGAACCATCCATGAGAAGTAGCATGTAATGCACTGGCCTCTACAATCCTCCATCTCTTCCCCTGGTCACCTCCAGCCACTGAGCCTGAAAACCCAGTGTTTTCAGTAGCTCTGAACTCCTGTTTAGAATATTACACTCCGACCCCCACACCCTACGTTCCAGCTGCAGCATGGCTCCATCTTGGTGGCCCTCACACATCTGCCCCACGTTTACGATCTCTCACCCCTCACGCTCTCTTTTCCTCTGGCACTTTAGATTTCTAAAGACCATCACTCAGTCACTCTTCACAAATACTCCTGATGTCCCTGTGCCCCTCATCTGCTTGATCAACCCAGAGAACCTCATGCCTGATTAAATTCAGATAAGTATCCTCCTTCCTGCTTATACCTTCCACAGCTGAACAGGATGGAGACACAGCACCCAGACCAGTCCCAAGAAAGACCATGGCTTTCAATTTCAGATGGACACTCACCTGCAGTGAGCAACCCTACTACACTAAGATATTTTTCCTCAGGCCCCGAAAAATAGATTCTCTTCAATACCCTGCTAGTCCATTCCATTGTCATTCTCAGCTGGTTGACTTCCTGACATCACTGATGAGAAGCAATCAGATTGGGAACAGTCCTTGTTCCACTTCCAGACTTAAAGATCCACAGGTGTCTGCTTCTACACTTCCTTCCTTCCCTTCCACTTCAGGGGATGAATGGTCCCAGCTCTATCAAAGGCAAACTTCCACTTGTGGTCTGGTGTGCAGGACTTCACTCTTAACTAGAGGTATTCTTTCAGAACAATGACATGGTCTAGTGTCTCCCACGGTTGTCCGATTCCCAACCTGCCTGTGTTGCTTCTCTCTGCTCTCCTTCATGGGATCACTTTGCTGTGTTGTTTTTACTTCCTCATCTCCCATTTCCTCTTCCACCCATTCCAGTTGGGCTGAGTCTGAGCCAGCACCGTATGGAGACTGCTGCGTCAGGTCGTTAGCAGCCTTGAAGTCGGCAAGTCCAAGGGGCCCTTCTCCAGCATCCCTTTCTTTTCTAATACATCCCACATGCGTGATGACTGGCTTCACTCACTCCATGTGACCCACATGGCTCTCTCTAGCAGTTGTTCCTCCCTTCCAGGCCGTTGTCAGTCATCTTAGCTGGACCCCCCTCCTCTGCAGAATCTGAACGTTGAACTCCTCCAGGGCTCAATTCTGGGTCCCCTTTACACCTCTACCTGCACCCTTTCCTTACATGACCTCATTCATTTCCAGGGCTTTAAATACTGTCTTCATGATAATGACTTCCCAATTTATATCTCTAGCTCTAACATCTTTGCTGCAGACTCAAATATCCTGCTGCTTGACATCCCCACTTAGATGACTAATGGGCATCTCAACTTAATCTATTAAAAAAGTCTTCATTTTCTCACTGCACCTCCAAAATTTTTCTTT
>NW_006159968.1:27305-45674 GCF_000334495.1 Tupaia belangeri chinensis | reverse complement strand
TCCCTAGTGTTCACTATCTTGGTAAATGTCACCACCATCCCCAAAATCACTCACTCAAACAAAAGTCTCAGGAATCTTCCTTAATTTCTGTTCCCTCTTCACTCCCATATCTAGCCCACAGGAGAGTGAGATCTGTAGGTATTGTCTTTAAGAGAGATCCAGAATCCACCCACTTCTCTCCGTATCCCCTACTGCTACAAATGGTGAGAATTTACCATCACTCCCCTCACCTCTTATAATAGCTCCCTACCCAGCCTCTGCTGCCCTTATTGTCTTCTGTAGTCTACTTTCTACACAGCTGATCATGCCCTCTTTTAAAAATGTAAGTCAAACTCATCACTCACCAGCGTAAGAACCTCTGAAGACTCCTGATCAGATGCACTTTTTACAACATCTTGGAAGGAGGGGCACACACCTTACCAAATAGTCTTTAGAACAATTTCTGCAAAAGCTAAGCACATTTTCTTCCATCTCCACCTTCTATCTGTGGTACAGAAAACATTTTGACACAGGAGAAGCAAGCGCACTAAAGTTAAAATCCTAGCCCTGTGACTCATGGTCTCTGATTTGGATGAGTTTCTCCCTCAAAGCCTCAGTTTCCCCAGCTGTTAAGAGGAGATGATGGCATCCACCTCAAAGTATGGCCAAGGCAGTATGTGAGATATCGTGGGGTGCTGGCACATATCCCATAATGTTGGCTGCTTTCCTCCCCCACCCCCAGTTTGTCACAGGGAGTCAGCCATCCCTGGGGTGTGAGGTGGGGAACAGGGGACAGCTTGATAGAGAAGGCTGAAGAGGGAGCAGACTCAAGCCACCCAGAACTGTTTCTCTGCCCAACCTCTTCAGCAGAAATAACACTCTGTGACTAATCATAAGCTGGAAGTCGTAAAAGCCGTGGAAGACAAAGAGGAATATAAACGTTACAGAAGGATAATAGCGCCGATCTGAAAGCTCCATGGTGAGGAGTCTCTCTCACTCTGTAATTGTCACCAGGCTGTGTCAGTGCCCACGGCAGGGAGTCACTTGGAGGGCCTGCCAGGAGAGGGATGTCAGATCCACGGGGGATGCCTGCTCATGGGTCAGTCCAGTGATAGTGACAGGCCAGTTTCTGCTGCAAGCTCAGCTCTGTGCTGGTGGCTGATGGGTAGGCATGGGCCTAGGGAGGAAAGAGAGGGAGGCCAGTCCTCACTAGGTGCCTTCGTGGTCAGGCAGCGTGCTGACCCCAACTCTCAGCACCAGCCAGGCCTACCTGCGGTTCTCTAATTGGGCCGGCTGTTGCCAGTCTTCTGTCGGGAACGTCTCTTCTCCCTTGCTCCTCGGATGAGCTCTACAGATTCTTTCAGCCTTGCTTAGATAGAACAATTACCAGAAAGCCTTTTCTGATACCTTGTCTTCCCCGGACTGGGAGGAGTAGCTCTGTATGTCCCCATAGGCTCCACAGATGCGTCCTCTCTCACCATAGTTTAATTTGCTGCTTATGCTTCCTGAGCTTCTAGAGTCTGGGGACTACAGCTCTTGTTCATCTCTCTTGCACCAACACCAAGCACATTGCTTGGCACTTAGCAAGGGTTTGATCTAAGCTCAGTGAACCTGACATACAACCTTAGAAACAGCCTTAGGGACCAGCAGATGGCAGAGTGGTTAAGTGCTAGACTCCCATGCAGCTGACGCTGACGGCAGTTCAAGTCCTGGACCTGATGGTTTGAAACCACCAAGATGCCAAGAGAATTGTGGGGGAGAGTTGCACTTGTTTGAAACCACCAAAATGCCAAGAGAATTGTGGGGGAGAGTTGCACTGTGGGAGGTTATTTCTCTCTTTCTGTCCTTCTGGCAAACACACACACCCTAATAGCAGAAATCTCTCAAAAAAAAAAAAAAGCAAAGAAAGAAAGAAGCATTGTAATTTCACATTTCAAATAAGCAATGCCGTGACAGCAGTAGCATGAATGTGCAAGGACTCCATGTGAATGAATCGTGGAGCTCGAGTTGGAATCATTATTATGATAGTGATAGTTGCAATTTACTGAGCACCTACTATGTGTAAGGCACTGTCCTTGGTGCCACAGGCATTATCTCTTATCTTCAAAGACTCTGAAAGTTGGGACCAGCAGTTAGCGTAATGGCTATGTCGCTGGACTCCCACATAGTTGACCACAGTTTGAGTCCCGGACCCGGTGGCTTAAACTCATGCCGGGCGCATGTGCGTGCATGCCCAAGATCCGAAGAGGAGAATGGAGGAGAAGGGATTCCGGCATGGCCATCCCCCCCGGGGGGGTGATTTCTCGCTTTCTATCTCTCTGTCTCTTTCTGGCTGGAGGGCACACGCGCCCTATAGCAAAAACCCCCCCAAAAAAAAAAAAAAACAACTCTGAAAGTTATGTATCACCCCTTTGTATGGATACAAAAATTAAGACTCAAGGAGTTTTATCACCTTCCCAAAGTTACATAGGTATAAGGCAGCGGTGAAAAGGGTTGGGATCCAGATATGATACCCTAACCCTTGCTCCTTTTGCTATAATGCGCTTGCTTCCAGTCTATTAATGGGAAGCAAGGTGGAATACAAAAACTGAACAGAAGATGTGATTGATGAGTCCAGGGTATGAGTGTCTTCCAAGTCAATGTATAATACGGACGGGCAGAAGATTGTATAATCTTTGCTGACAGCAACTTGACTGTGGCTTAATCAATGATAGAAGATCATTAAAAGGAAAAAAAAATGTGTTCCCAAAGGGGAAATGGATGGTCGCTACAAGAAAGATTGAGATTCAGAGAAGCAAAACTGGTCAGTGTACCAGTTCAGGAGACACGATGCTTCGGGGCATGAGTGTGAATGCCTCTTTGCTGTCGTTGCTCTTCCTTCCAGGCTTCTCTGTGGGAGTTGGGACTTCTGAGAGCAGGGTCTTCATTGTTGCAGCCCTACCATCTTGCACATGAGTGGGACATAGCAGACCCAGGAAAGATGTCTGACACACAATGCGCAAGTGAACCCCATCATTATGGTCACTAGAGAGGTGTTTTCTGGTCTGTGATCAAATTTTTTATTGGGTTTCCCCATGTAGAGAGGGACTATTTTTGATTACTTCTATATTTGTTTTTCCATGCTCCATGCTTTTCAGTTAGGGGTTTTGTTGGTTTTATTTTTGTAGAAGCTATGTTGAGGCAAAATTTATGTGCCGTGAGTGGTATATATCTAAAGCACAAAGTTCGACAAGTTTGGCATATGCATTGCTATGCTTTAAAAGTGCCCCCCCCCCCAATCTAATGGGTTGGAAACTTAATTCCCAATGTGACAGTATTGGGACATGGGCCTTTGGGGAGATTTTAAGGAATGGATTAGTGCCATTGTAAGAGGAGCGATGGAGAGTTTTTCTCTTTCACCCTCTTGTCCTTTCTGCCATGTGAGGACACAGTGTTTCTCCCTTGCATACATAGCAACGAGCTACCATCTTTGAGGCAGAGAGCACTCCTCACCAGATAGGGAGGCTGCCAGTGCCTTGGTCTTGAACTTCCCAGCTCCCAGAACTGTGAGAAATAAATATTTTCTTTATGAATTACCCAGTCTCAGGTATTTTGTTATAGCAGCACAAAGGGACTAGGACATATCTACACTGTGAAACTATCACCACAATCGGTATAACAAACATACTAATCACCCCAACCCAAAGTGTATAACTTTTTTCTTCTGCCCTTTTTTGCTGTCCTCTCCCTCAGCAACTGCTCATTTTCTTTCTGTTATCATATACTTGTTTGCATTTTCTAAATTTTGGTATAAGTGAATGATGTAATATGTTCTCTTTCTTGTATGTCACCTTTCACACAGCATCATTACTTTTAGGTTCATCCATGTTGCTGAGCGTATCAGTGTTTCATTCCTATTTGTTGCAGAGTGGTATTCAGTTGTATGGATGTACCACAATTTGTTTCTCTGTTCATCTGTTGATGAACATTTTGGTAGTTTTTTAGTTTTTTACTATTATAAGTGAAGTCCTGTGAGCAAACACTCACCTATAAGTCTTTGCATAAACATTGTCTTTGTTTTTCTTGGGTAAATACCTAGGAGTGGAAAGGGTTGATCATTTGGTGGGTATGTTTCAACTTTTGAGAAACTCCCAGTTGTTTTCCAAGGTGGTCACACCATTTTACATTCCTACAGCAGTGTACAAAAATGTCAGTCCCTTCAGATCCTCACTAATCTTGGTTATGGCCAATTATTTCTTTTAAGCTTTTGCCAAAGGGTGCTTACATTCACTAGAGGGAGAGAGAGATGGAGAGAGAGACAGAGAGGGGAAAGTGAAAAATCACTCCCCAAGGAGAATGGACACACCAAAATCCCTTCTCTTCCATTCCCCTCTTGGGATTTTGAGCATGCACACATGCCCCAGTGTGATCTTCATGCTGCTGGATCCAGGATTCAAACCTCGGTCGACTTTGTGGGAATCTAGCATCTTAACCACTATGCACCTACTGGCCTCAGGTATGACTGACTTTTAACACCTTCTCTAGTTAGGTAAGCTTATCTCACTGTGGTATTAAATTGCATTTCCGTAATGGCTAGTGATGTTGAGCCATCTTGTGACCATGACAGTAGCCAGCATGAGGGACAAACCATCAGAAGAAGATGGCACAGTGGTCATGTGGAAGATCTAGGGATCTTGACAGAGTCATTGAGCCATGACCTTAGAGTTTCTGGACTTGCTGAGACTAGGATTACATGAACTGCTGTCTTCTTCATTGCTAGAGCATCCAAGTCAAGTGCTCTGTCTCCCTCAATAGAAAGCTTTGTAACCGGTTTTCTGGTTTACCCAGCCTTACTTTCCATGAACTGGAAGGGGTGGAAACAACAGTGACCTTTAGCCTAGAAAGCCCCCTGGTGAAGTGGTCATGGTGACAAGAGCAATTTCTTAAATTTCAAAGCTTTTTATAGCCTTTTATCTTCACTTTAGCCCACAAAATTGCAGTATTATCTTTGTCTCATAGAAAAAGAAACTAAAATATCATTCCGAATAAACTGTGACCTCTTTGAAACAACAGCTTCAAGTGTGACTCTAACTAGGATGTTTTGTTGAAGCAGTGATCAAAACTCCAATATGAAATTTAAGGCATGAGCACACAGGGGAGGTTGAATTTGTAGAGAATGAGGACTATTTGTGCATCCTCAAGAAAGATTATATAGGACATTGTGGGACACTTACATAGGTGACCTGCAGCCAGGAATCATAAAGATCCTCCTGGGTTCTTATGGACTCTAGTGGAGAATAATTTTTTTTTTCAATTTTACAATAGTGTGTAATTTTACAGAAAGCCTTGAGAATCTGGAGCTGAAAAGAGATGGCCTCTTATGTGGGAGAGGTGATCCAGCCTGACAATCACTCTGTTATGAGAATATTTCAAGGGTGGTGGGATCAGGGAACTTCAGGGTAGGTTCCAGCTACAGAGCTTCTCCCAGGAGGAGCCAGTGAGGGAGTGGGGGAGGGTAAGAGGCAGAGCAAGGCTGCCATTTGAGCAAAGTCCTGAGGAGGAAACCCTCAACCTGATTCCCCAGGGGAGCTTTGAGCCACTTCGGGCCTCAGAGTGGTTCCACCTCAAGGCAAGGGAGCTGAATAGTCATTGTCTGGCACTGTGTTCACTGGCTAAAGGCCTCTTCAGGGCAGGTAGGAACACCCAGGCATTTCCCAACTTCCCTGGACACAGGGTAAAGTGAGGGGAGTCGGGGTAAAGTGAGGAGAGTCCTCTTAAAAAGCCTCAGGCTTTACTCAGCACTAAATCTCTCAGGTCCAATTAGATATAATAATAGTAATAATAAAATTGAATAACATAATTATTTGAAAAATAAATTCAGACGTGCAGTTGCAAATGAACAGCACGCCGAAGCTGGTGAGGGGCGCGTGCGAGAGTTCTGAGGGATCTGAGTGGAACATGCTAGTGTCTGGCAGAGAGGAGAACCCATGGCCTTCTGCTGTGTCACAAATCTACAAGGGAGATCTACTCTGCTCCCCATAAGGGTGTAAAGTATAGCATGAAGGCGGAGATACAGAGCTGGAGCATAAAGGTGTGTCTGGGTCTTGGCTCTCTTTTTTTGCAAAACAAATGTCTTGGGCAAAGTGATAAATCTGCATTTTAGTTTCTCATCTGTAAAATGGGGACAATCACACATTTATCACTCAGGGCTTCTGTGAGTGTTAAATCACGTCCCAAATTTACATGCTTTCTAAACAAAGGGACATCCTGAAATGCTGGTGCAACCTTCCAGGGTAGGAATGCACTCTTGCTGTAAACCAGGCCATTTCCGAGGGAACTCCCGGTTGAAGGGTTTGTCCTGATTGAGGTGTAGGAAAGACCCAGACAAGCCTGGGCCTTGAGGAGGAGAAGCCCAGAACAGCTCTATGTGCCTGATGCTGTGTGGAGAGATTTGTGAGGCTAGCAAATCATTGTGGTGACTCTTCAATAATTCTAGGATTGTTACTACTCCTGCTTTGTAGTCATGGAAACCACAGCTGAGATGGGGTCTGCTGGCTAACTCCTGTCCTCTCTTCAAACCCTCAGCTCCGTGTTCTGAGAGGTGACTCTCAGGAGTTGCTTCAGCAGGTCTCCTTGCCCTCTCGCTTTTGGTCCAGTTGTCAGTGAGAGGAGAGTAAGCTGGTGGTTTTTATGCTGAGGTTGGCTGCAGTCTGGCACCAAAGACCAGAGCTTCCCCCTTGGCCCTTGAAGCCTTGGCGGTACGCATCCTGCCAGTCATGTGTCCACTCGGTTTTCTCAGGTCTTGCCCTTACCTAACGCACGGTCCTCGCTCTTCACTCACTCAGCTTGAGGGCAGCACCTGTTTCTTGCTGGGCACAGACACCAGGCAACTGGCCCAAGTCACATGGCTAGAAGTGACATGATGGAACTGAAATTGGAGCCCAAGGCTCACTGTAAACCTGTGCGTTTCCATGCCATCATGGGACTCGTGTCTGGGCGGTTCCTGGACAGACACCAGCAGGCTGCTTAGCCAGAGTTTCTGGTTCTCATTTATATCCTACGTGTCCTTGGGTCCAATCAGAGTAGGAAAGGAGAGGAGAGAAAACGCTGATGGAGGCAGTGGGTGTGGCCAATGGCCTGCCTTTCTGGGCCCGCACCTGTCGCTCTGTGATGCACAGCTTTCCTCAGGGGATGGCTGAGTGCTGAGACTGGAATTCGCTGGGGTCCACCCCCATGTCAGCCAGCTGTGGAAAATGTAATTTGAGGAACATGAGACTGATTCCAATCCCCTTGAGTGCTAGGGAGGACTCTCTGGGAAAGCCATTACAATATCTGTAACTCACTCAACTTTCTTCCAGTGGAAGATGGACGACGCATTGGAATATTGATGTTGTCCGAGGGTCAGAGGAGACAAAGTTTACGTGAGTGCTTTGGGTACTCTGCAAACAGCTAGCACCGCAGGCTTTCAGGGGCTGCTGCTTTCCTCTGTAGAATACTTGTTTTTCATCTTGTTTTCTTCTATGGTAATAGTGGTAAGTATACTTCAAGCACTGGAGTTTTATCTCCTCAATGTACTAGCCTATAAGGTATCTCATTTTTGTTAAAGAATATATTTTCTTTTGGGTTGAGGGTGGCTGCTGTGTCAAGGGGAAGTAGCTGGGTAGACATGAAGATGACCTTTAAAAATGTCCTATTATGTTGCAGGCCTTGGGCATACTTTTGCTGTTTAATTGTCTCAGCAAACCTACAAGGCTGGAAGTGCTGTTTTCGTTTTCAGATGGGAAAGAGGTCATCTGACTCTCTGAGTCTTACACAGCTGGCAAGTAGTGGAGCCTGGGTTCAAATCCAGACTGGACTAGTAGCAAAACCCCATCCACAAGTGGGGAGAGTGGTGGAGAGTGTTGGTGCAACCTTATGGCTCCAGCCGGGCAGTTTCAGGGTTCTTGAGAGAGAAGTGATGCCTGAGTGGGATCCTCTCATGTGTAACCCTACCAAGACATTTACAGCCATGCACCTGCTGCCTTGGGTGCAGGGTCTGCATACACCCCTACCACCTGCATCCCTCCAGTGCTTTCTGTGGGCTAATGGGAACAGCTTCAGTCTCTGCTTAGTCTTTCTTGGTCTAAACATTAGTAAAAACTACTTTTCCTTCCTCCTACCTCTTGGGAAGGCTACTCAGAAGCAGGTGAGCTGAGATGAAGGCAACTCCAGCAGTAACAAACCTTCTCTGGCAGCTACCAAGGGGGCTGAAATAGGAACACTACCTATATCTGTAAGAAAACAAAATACTCTCCAATTTTGTGTTTTTGTTTTGTTTTGTTGTTTAGAAAAAGTTTTTTTTTCTTTTTTTCTTTCTTTATTTTTTAGATTTTGCCATAGGGTGCATAGGCAGAGACAGAGACAGAGAGAGGGGAAGTGAGAAATCACCCGCCTCCCAGGGGAGGATGGCCATGTTGCAATCCCTTTTTCATTCTCCTCGCAGGATTTTGTGCATGCACAGCGTTTTTCAAGCCACAAGTCCAGGACTTGAAGTTCTTTGTCAGTCATGTGGGATCCAGTGCTTTAACCTCCATGCCACTTGCAGTCCCCAGACAAAGTTTTAAACAAGCTCCACACATTTAATTCTTAAGTGGAACGACATAATAAGTGGGTATATTTCCCTAGGGGAAGACTGTTGAGGGGGGTCTTGCTCCTATGCTCACATCAGTGCTGTTTAGACCAGAAAGTCTGCACGTGCATATGTGTGCACACACATGCCCACAATTTAAATACATAGTTTTACTTACACCTACTATGCACTGGACACTGTGTCAGATATCAGGGGCATGAAGGTGAACAGGTATAATTCTCGTATTAAAGAAGGTTGCGACTCATGACGAGGAGGGATGGGGTATAAAAGGGAGAGTGTAAAAAAGAGTGACCCAAGTTTGGTTCAGGGTGTCACGGGAGCACAGAGAGGGTGAGGTGGTGACTTGCTTAAAAAAAGTGGACTCTAACCAGACAAATTGAGCTAGCCAGGCCAAGAGAGGAGGGGGAGGTGAGGAAGAAAGAGTATTCTGGTGGGAGAAACAGCCCCACCAAAGGCTCACAGAGAGGAAAGAGCATTACTTCGCAGGTCTGAAAATAGCCTGGTTTGTTCTCCATGCCTCTCTCTTTCTGCATAGGTATGAGGCATGGGAACTTTGTGGCTAAGTATGTGAGGGATGAATTACTAGAAATCAGCAACTTTACGGTAATTGGAACTTAGAAACCCTTTCATAGGTAATATATTGTGGTGTCTCCCACAGCTCCTGTGAAGTGGGATTGCCTGATGTTACACTTCCAGCTTTTCACCTGGGAAAACTAAGGCTTAGGAAATGGTCCTTTTGTGCTTAACTGGGTTCCATTGCTACCTTACGCTTGGTGCCAGCTTCCTATTTCTACTTAACAAATTAACAGAAAAAAAATAAAGCACACTTACTTCTTATCTCACAGCTTCTGTGAGTCAGGAGTCTGGGTGTAGCTTAGCTGGGTTCTCTGCTTCAGAACGACCCCAGCTACAGTCACAGGATTGGCTGGGATGTATCCTCATCTAAAAGATCAAGCAGAGAAATACATCTCCAAGCTTTCAGTTGTTAGAAAAATGGACTTATGTGTAGCTTCAGGACTCACGGTAGCTTATTTCTTCAAAGCCAGCAAGGAGAACGAGACTTGAGAACAAATCTGCTATCAAGAATCTTATATAATGTAATGTAATCATAGGAGTGGTATTCCACCCCCTTTGCCATCTTCTAGTGGTTGAAAGTTGTTTTGTCCATAGTCAAGGGGAGGGGATTACACAAAGGTGTGAACACCAGGAGGCAGGAACTGTGGGGGAACATCTGAAAATCTGCCTGCCATACATAGCCACCCTTCGATCAATACTGTTCCCTTCTCTGGTTCACTGGACAAGCTTCCACCTGCCCTCCAGACTGCTGCTTCAATGTAGCCCCACTCCCAGAAGCCTCCTTGATTGCCTCTTGCTTTTTCTTTGCAGAACTGGAGCCTCTCTCTCCTTAACTCCATTGCAGCAGTTACCATGAGGTATCGAACTCTTACCACTGATTTACCAGCCTCTCTCTCTAAATTAGAGCTGAGACTTCTCATGTTTGCATCCTACATGGTGGGTACTCATTAAGTATTTATGACTGATTATAGTACTGAATTATGCGATTATCTTCAAGTCTCAAGTCTATTTAGGGACTTCATCCCAATTTCAGGCCTCATTCCACCATAGTGCCACCTCTTTAACTTTTTAAACTTGTTAGCATGGTGGATATTCTTGTTAGGATAATAAAAAATAGTAATATATAACATTTTAATTGTGCTGTTTATTTTCCAAAACATGATCATATTCAGTCTCTCATTTAATTTCTTCAATAGTCAATTGTATTTAGTTCCCTTATGTATATAGTTTTAATGTCTGAGGCTCAGATAGACGAAACGATTTGCTTAAAAGTACAGAGAGGGAAAAAAATCACAAAGTTGTGACTCAATCTAGAGCTCTGATTCCAATCATTCATGGAATGTTTACAGTGTGCCAACTCTGTGTTAGGTATCACTGCAGATGTAGTCATAAATAGAATTACTATCTTGCTCACATAGAGTTCATGCCCTCATGATGGAAACAGATAGCTAAGATTGTAAATATGAAACAAATTGGCAAGTACAAAGACAGACTTATACACAGAAGGTTTGGGAAGAATTATGAGGAGCAATAACACTCCATTGGGAAAGAAGCATCTTCACCTTGTGTGCCTAAAGTCACTAGGAGTTAGAAGGCAATGAAAGGTAGAAAGGACATTCTTGACAGAGAAGAGCCAAAGCAAATGCCAGCAGAAGAGAATACTAGCACAACATATTTGGTTGAATTATGATGATCCTAGTGTCAGGTTGGAAAGAAATGACAGCTAAAGTGTCTAAAGACACCCTCTTCTCTCTCTTTGTCTGTTGTTTCTAGAGTAGCTTCCTTTCATAACGCCACTCTCCCCACCCCACACCTTGCTCTGCAATTTGTCTTCTCCTGCATCCTAACAAGTTCAGAGTACTGGTTTTCCCTTTACCTCCTGCATTTTCAGCTTGTCTCTCACACTGTTTTCACCAGTTTCTTCTGACCTTTCCATGGTGTCTTGGGGTCAGGCATCTTCCCACATCCCTTGCTCATCACACTATCAGTACTGGTCTTGATAAGGCCACTCTTGCACTGTGCTGAAGCATCGAATATTGGGAGACCTTGTGTTATGTGAGTTCTCATCATGGCATTGAGTTCATCGATCACTCCTCCCTGGACACCCAATACCACTCTCCTTGTCATTGTCTCCCATGTCTAGCTGCTCATCTTTAATCTCTTCTGTTGTATTCCCTCCCTATTCTTTAGGGTCTTTCAGGGATTTGTCTTTTGTATCTCTTCTCCCATCTCAGAAATATGGAAGATCAATGTGCCAACGCTCTGAAGTGTGGAACATCTTGTCATGTTTGATGACATGTCAAGCGAAGACCTGTGATATAAGAGCTTAGTTGGTGAAAGGGTGGGTCTTGGCTGATGTTAAAGATGCTGGCAGAAGCCAGGTCGCAGTGACTCTTGGAAACAATTGATAGAAATGGAACTTACTCGATATGATGGGAAGTCTTTGAAGATGATGTGGAGAAGAAGGGGTGTGACATGACTTTGCATTTTAAAGGTTTGCCCTGATTCCTCTGAGAAAGTCAGACAGGAGGGGAGCCAAATGGAGGTGGAAAGACCAGACAGTGGATTTAACATGTAGAAATGACAGTATTTGCTGATGGACTAGATATAGGGGCCAGTCAACAAAGAGCCATTCCAGTCCCTCTATTACCCTGTTAATGACACACAATACTTTCCTTCTCTTTGTTAAGCACAAGACCAAAGGAAGGCCCAAGGTTAAGGCCTGATATATTTGTCGTACATAGATAGATAAACCACACTTAGGTTAAAATAGCTTATTATGATAGTGAAGGAGAGACAGCCAGGTTCTGGCTTCCTATGGTTCTTTCCCCTTACACCAAGAACTCCCTACTCATAGGGGCCAGATGGCAATGAAACACTAGTGGGGGGACACCATGGTGAGTGTGACTGTGTGGTTTTGTAGTCTTAGTTGTACCCTCAGTGGGGACCACTGAGAACCTGGAGGTTCTGCCTCATAACAGTCTCCCAGAAAAGATAGGGAGTGAGAGGAGACAGGCTTGTAGAAAGTCCTTACAAGCCACCCATCCTCTCATGTTTCTGGAAGGATCATAATGTGTTCTGCTATGACTCAGGTTAGCTGTGGTTTGAGGCTTTGTTACCTCGTCTAAGTAGATACGGGTAAGGCAGCCCAGGTAAGATGGAGGAGCCTATAATCTCTCGTGTCACTCACTCCAGTTAGGACTAATCTGATAGAAGACACACAGCACCTGCCTCAAGCACTTACCACATTCTAAGTGTTCCACACATATGAACTCTCATATTTGATCTTCATGTACTATTTTTGCCTTCATATTTCAGATAAGAACCCTGACCCATAGGAAGAAAAAAATACTTTGCTTAAACTAGTAAGGAGTGGAATTGGATTTGAACCTCTGAGGTCAGGCTTTACATTCATTTTGCCTTCCATGATTTCCCTGGAGCTAGAAGAATGAATTGTGAGACAAGAAACTAAACAAATGTCAAGGAATTAATTGAAAACTAAGATAAAAAGTAGTAAGATTTAGAAATTATGGGTGTAGTGCATGAAAATGTTGGTGGGATCAAGGATAACTGCTCCCCCCCTTGCACAGTGACTAGGGTGTTTATGGTGTCTTCAGCTGAGATGGACTGTTAGGAGGAAGAACAAACTTGAGGAGCAGGTGAGGAACTCATGTTCAGATATTTTGTTTTAAAGATGTCTGTGGGCCACTTATTGAGTAAGTAAAAAAAGATGAGATGCATTTTCTCCTCTTCAGGATGCCCAGAGACATATCAGGTATATGATCAATGGTGCAATAAAACCAAGAAGAAAAAAAGGAAAAAGAAAAAAAGGTAAGAATGAACAGAAAGCCTCCCATTTTGTATAATACATTATCATCCTACCTTAAAGTTCTTGCACCATGTTGAGGAAGTAGAATCATTGATCAGACCTGGGAAAACTATTTTGGTCTTGACATGTGAGCCGTGGGGTGTCTGGAATTGAGTCTATTCTGGCTAATAGGTCTTCCCAATTGTTCTCCCAATTAGGCAATGTTTCATCTCTCTGTCATGCCGGATTTCCTTCTTTTTTTGAATAGAGCCTCCTTATAATAACCCACTTTCCTTAATTAACCTACATGTTGTTCACCCACCTCCTGGTTGATATCTGTGATTTTGGTGTTCAGACGTTCCACTGAGGGTGTCATGACAGAGAAGACTCAAGATATCCACTAAAACACAGACCCAATGGACCTCCTTAAAAAGCATGCATAGGTGACAGTATCACAAGAGATGCAAAGTTCTGAAGAGAAGAGAGAAGATCTTTGGGGACCAATACTTCAAAAATGAGGGTACTTCATTCTTTCCATCATTTCTGGCCATATTATCCTCTGGGTGGTGAGCTATTATGACAGGAGGTTTTGAAATTGAGAGAGAACTTGAGATGGCTAAAATGGGAAACTTTGGACCAACGCGGGTTATTCCTGTGAGTCACACTTGAGGCACTCTACTACTTCTGAGTAGTTCCTTGCCTCTGGGAGGATTGATTGTTCTCCCAAGTTACTACAGACCTGATAAGTGTTGTCTCCATGTGCCAGCCTGGAAGTCCTAGGGACATAGATGGAGGTGACACTTCCAGTAATATTGATGGTTTCCATTTTTAGTAACATTGTGGAGTAAACTTACTCTTCCCATTTTATTGAAGATGACACTGGGCACTCAGAGTAAGACTTCTAAGACAATGCAGCTGGTAGTGGCAGAATCAGAACTTATTCTGAGATGTCTTGTTCTTGGTCCAAAGCTTGTTTCCTCCAGACTGGAGTGCTCTGGGGTCCACACACCAACGAAGCACCCAGAGCCCTGTGCTTTCTTATTTCCTTCCCTCTACCTCGATAGCTCATGTTAGCCAAGGTCAATGGTCTGACACTCTCAGTGTGGGTTCCGGAAAACAGGATCCCCTTTGCCATGTCCGTACAACATCTGCACTGTGCTGAGGTGAGTCTGCTCTGTGGCCAGGTCACATTCACACTCTGTACAATGACGGGAGACAAAGGTCCATGCAGATAGACACATCGTGGGAAGAAAGCATGCTGGACGAGTAGTCAGCCTGGGCCCCAGGCTTGTTTCTCACTTGTTTTTGCTGCTTGTGTAAGACAGGTAATCTCTGTGGGCTCAGTGTCCTTGTCTGTCAATTAGGAGAGGCAGCCTGCCCATCTCAGAGGCAGGCGAAGGAATGGGTGATCTGTCAGGCTCTATACAACTCTAAAGTAGTGCTGTAATTATCCTGGAGGCATCTGAACCTGAAACCTGATATATAATTGCTTCTCTCCACATGGGAAATATGATGAGGCACTTGCTTGTTTCTTTTACCCACCAGGGAATAGCACTATTCTAGGGGCATTTGGTTTGGCTTTTAATCATGCACGGATGTTACGCGATTCTGGCAGCCTAGAGCCTCTTTAGGTGCCCCTTCACAATCTCTGCATGTAGAGACAGAGATAAGATTATTTACACACCGTTCCATTATTCACAGTCTCTTGGAATGTAGCATTAAATAATTCAGAGACCGTACAAGCTTGGGGATTGATGGCGAAGCTGATGGTTTTGCAAATACAGCATGCAGCAACATTGGAAAAGTCCGATTCCAGTACAAATGCACAATTGAACAATTCCTAGGGATTAAATACTCATCGGGACCTTGGAGAAGGGCCTTCCATGTGCTTGAAAACAGCTTCTGGACCACAGGGAAGGTATTTTTCTCTGGGTATGACTATGCCCACCTACTAATCTTTTATTTTTATTATTATTTTTTAACTTGTTTGCTATAGGGTACATATGCTTGCTGGAGAGACAGAGAGAGGCAGAGAGAGACAGAAAGCAAGAAATCACTCCCCAGGGAGGATGACCACTCTGCAACCCCTTCTTCTCCATTTTCCTCTCAGGATTTTGGGTATGCACACACAGTCACACACACACACACACACACACACACACAAACACATATACACTTGGCATGAGCTTTAAGCCTCCAGGTCCAGGACTCGAACTGTGGTTGACTATGTGGAAGTCCAGGAATATAACCGTTATCCATCTGCTAGTCTCAGCCACCTTCTAATCTAGACCTCTCTGAGAACCACACATGTTGGAATGTTGGAATTCTTCACTTTGTCTGGGATAGGTCCTATATAAGAGGTATTCGATGACTTTTTATTTATTTATTTTTTTATTTTTGCTTAATGGTCTTCATTCCATTAGGTGCTTGTTGTCTACATTCCAGAGAAATGAAACAAGGAGAGTCACTGGGAGTTAGAAGATCCTAGTGTCAGTTCTTCCACCTACTGGCCTGGTGACTTCCTAGCCATTGGAAATTGTAGAGGGAGAAGAGGAGGGAATAAAGGAAAAGTTGGGTCCAGAAGAGAAGCAGAGAGGTAGGAGGATACCAAGGAGGGGAGAGTTTTGGGCAGAAGGGTGGTTAAGAGGGTCAAACAGTGCGGCATTGAGGAAGAGTCCTGGGAAGCAGCCATTAGGTTCCACACCAAGGAGGCTGTCCATGCTTGTCTCTTGCCTCTTCTTCTTTATCAGCACTCTGGAGTCTCCCTGACCTCAGCTGCCTGGCTTCTCTCTCTGCAGTTGGCTCCTGGGTTCCAGGAGTCTGTGGCCTACACTTGGGCTTGATCCCAGTTCCTGGCCTTCTCAGTAGGGCACACTGTCCAGACTCTCCTTGAGCTCACAGGCCTCCATCCTCACTCCTGCTTGGTTCCAGAGTTGTTGTTGGCCACAGTGCTGCCTGCAGCCTTCCAGCCCCTGGAATCTCCCCAGGCCAAGGTTTTGGGCTTCAAGTGACATCATTGACAATCTCCAGAGGAAAACTTGGGTGACCCTTCAGTTAGCCTGAGTGATTTGAAGGACTTAGGAGTCAACACTGCACTCAGGTCACAATGGCAGGAACTGGTGTTGGAGCAGAGTCTCTGATACACCCCAAGTGGTGCTGGTGGCCTGCGGCAGGGCATGGCCCTGTGGAAGTGTGAGTGAGCAGTGGCCAGGGCAGGCTTGTGGCTTCCCACACACAGAGGAGCATGACATGGTGGGAGATGGTGGTGACAGATCAGAACTGAAGGGATGGCCTGGAGGAATTCAGCTGAGAAGCAAGAAGTGGGTTCTGTCCTCAGCAACAGTTAAGACTAAGCTGTGCTGGAGGAGCATGGGCAGGAGGTGGGAGCAGAAAACACCCCCTGAGGTTACTTAAAGAGAATGGGGCCATTTGGGGAATGCCTGCAGCATCACTGGAATGTGAAGGGTACCCAGAGAGTACATAGAACGCGTTTGGATAGGTTAGGTTAGGCATGAATGCTGTGTGGAGGGGCCAGCTGGAAGGACTGAAGACACAGGACAGTGTTAAGTGGGACCAGCAGATGGTGTAATGGTTACATTGCTGGACTCCCATGTAGTCGAATACGGTTCGAGTCCTGAACCTGGTGACTTAAAACTCACACGAGGTATACGTGTGTATGTGTGTGCGTGTCCCCAAATTTCCAAGAGGAGAATGGAAGAGAAGGGATTGTGGTGTGGCTATCTCCTCTGGGGGGTGATTTCTCGCTTTCAGTCTCTCTAGGGAGTATATGCTTCTTGTAGAAACCTCTCAAAACAAGCAAACAAAAACAAACAAACAGGAGAGTGTTCAGGGGAGGAGAGAGGAGCCTGAGGAGCTGCTGTTGATGGGTTCTGGGCAGAGCTTGAGGGACACTGGCAGAATCTCAGAGAGATCTTCCCTAGAGATGAGCAGGAGTCCCGGGTCAGGAAATGCTTGGCTGTTTGTGATTGCTCAGAAGCCGGGAGCTCAGGCTTCCAGATGGGCGCAGGAAAGGATCTACTTATTCTGAGTCCCTGCAGTATTTTAGGCCCTTTACTTGAGCTGTATCTTTCATTCCTCAGAATACCGTTATATAGGGAATATATTGTTCATCCTCATTTTTGCAGATGAGGGAATGGAGATTCAGGGAGGTTAATTAACTCCCAGGATCACACAGCCGAGGGTGTCTGAGACGAGATTGGAATCCTAACCTTTCCGACTAAGAGGGCAGTGGTCTTTCTACCATGCCCATGCTAAGAGGACTGGGAACACTGTTTTCCCATTAGCACGTCATCACCGCGGTTTCCCCAAACTCTACTTAGTAACACGGGCCAGCTTCTGAGAAACAATAATGTGATGACAGTTACAGAGCATTAATCATTTCCAGCTCGGTGGTTTTCCATTGCTTGTCATTTACTTGTTCCATCAAACGCTGATCTTTACAGAATCAACTCAGGGTGAATGATGCTCCCCAGCTGAAACATGAAGATAAATTGGCCAGAGGGCCAGCCTCATAGCATAATGGTGAAGCATCGTTTGTAGGGAGCTGCATCCCACATGCAAACTGCAGTTCAAGTCCCTGTCTGGACAGTTTGAAAAATATGCCAAGCACCTGTATGCGTGTGCCCCAAATCCTGAGGAGTGGGAGGAATGGAGGAAAGGAATGGTGGTGTGATTATGGCCCGTGGGTGGTGTTTCTTTCCCTTCCTCTCTCACTCCTTGGTGAGCACATGTGTTCTCTGGTAATTAAAATACAATTGACCAGGGAGGAAAACTGTAGAGTCTAGAGACAGTAAGGGGGTGGAAGGGATCAGGGTAAAAGCAAACAAAGCATATGATAAATAGAAAATGTTTTGCGGATGGTAGTACATATGGTAATGTCTTTGGCTTAACTAATATGCACTGTGTTTGTGCTGGAAAAACCCAAGCTGTACCCTGTATAGATGCACAGTGATTAGATGTAAACAACAATAGACTAAGATGATAAATTGAATGATAGGTGCTTTTTATTATAATAAAAATAATTACCACTACAAAATTGAAATCAAGAAATACAATTGGCTAGGGAGACCCAAGGCCACACAGGAATTTGGTTCCAGCTGTGACTGAAACTAGGTTACGTCTGTATTTTAACACAGGAGTCGTTGGGGCTCATCCCGATTCCTACACATCGTGGGGTTTCATACACTTAGAAGGGGACCGATCCGAAGAGGAGAGATGGCCTCAGCACTGTGCTTCCTTGTCACCCCAAGCTCAGGCCTGGCTGTGTGCTGCTGCCGTCTGCATCTGTGGACACAGGACAGGACGAGTGTGGATTGAATGCCTGCTACCGGCCAAATCCAGAACAAGCGTTCTCCATTTAATTCCCAGAGAATAGGGA
>NW_006159968.1:11682-26761 GCF_000334495.1 Tupaia belangeri chinensis | reverse complement strand
GGAAAGAAATCCATCTGGAAGGTGGTCTCTCTCGTATGCCCATTTTACAGTGAGGAACGGTGTGTCTTGTGAGTGCTGGTGCTGAGGCTTGTCTGTACCTAACGCTGCTCCCTCCCGTGATCCCGACTGTGTCTTTGACCATGCTCCCAGGCGCCAGGCGCAGAGGGTCTGCTTTCAAGCACCTGGATAAGAATAGGAAATATCTCCCTTCTGGCTTAGGAACTCTGCTTTGTCTGCTTGGACACCTACCACATGGATTGTAAAAGCAGATTCTGCTGCTTTTCCTTCCGGCTCGCTGGTAGGGATGAGGTGCACTTTGCTGACCATACATTCTATGTCTCTGGCATAGAATAGTTGCTCAAGAAACATGCATCGAATGAATAAATCTCATTTCACAGCTGGTGGATCTCCATTCCTGAAATTTTAATATGTAAAATGTGGAGTCAGGATTCAAATTTACTGTCCACTTCAGAGGCGGCCCCTTTCTCACTCTTTAGAAGGCTTAGGGAAGGAGTGTCCTTGGTGTCTGAAAAAAGGGAGAAGAGGGACCAGCAGTTAGCGTAATGGCTGTGTCGCTGGACTCCCACGTAATTGACTGTGGTTCATGTCCCAGACCCGGTGGCTTAAAACTCACGCCGGGCGTGTGTGCGTGTGTGTCCAAGATCCCGAGAGGAGAATGGAGGAGAAGGAATTGCGGTGTGGCCATCCCCTCTGGGGGGTGATTTCTCGCTTTCTGTCTCTCTGTCTCTGTCTGTCTGGTGAGCACATGCGCTGTATAGCAAAAGCCTCTAAAAAATAAATAAATAGAAAGAAAAAAAAGGAGAAGAGGCAAATGTTGGGAATAAGTAATTATTAAGTAAGGTGCCTTGGGGAGACCTTTGTCAGCGCTTGTTCTGAGGGTGGCATCATAAGCTGTCCAGGAGATTTCTATTGGAGTTGCTGTGTGGGCAGCTCGCCACTCCAGGCCTGTGGACAGGGAGCTGGGAGCCAGGACCTGAGGTGTCACCGGCCATGCTGCAGCTGGAAGCCTGCCCACCAAAGCTGTTCTCCATGAGACCTTCGGTTGCATGGGGCATTTTGGAAGCTGCTCACTTTAGGCCATATGGTAGAGCAGAAAGAGCCAGAATAATGGAGGTGGGGATCCAGCCCCAAATTCAAACCCTGCCTTGTATTCTCAGTGCCTTTGGAAACCACCCATTAACTCTTTGAGCAGTTTCCTCCTCTTCAGTCTCAGCTGGACCTGGTTCCGGCTACCCTCGTCCTTCCCAGGATGGCATGGAGGATTCAGCAACAGGTGTTTAGTGAGAATGAGCAACTAGGACAGTTTGCCTCAGAACTTGGGCCTCGAGTTCTCCGTAATCTCCTGGGATTCCATCTTCAACCTGGAAAAAGCTCACTAAGTGCTTTGCTTTGTGTCACATGGGTGGGACGCATCATGGAGAGTGGCTCTTAGCACCCCTCTGCCCAGATGTGAACCCCAGATGAATCTTTCTGACTGCTGGCTCACTCACAGCCTCAGGTTCCCAGTCTGTGAGCTGGGGATAGGAAGAAAGTCTGCAGAGGCCTGATGTGCAGAGTAAATGAGACCACATCTGCAAAATATCTATTCAGGTACGCCCCAGCCTCATGGGCTTCGGGCTGTTGTAGATCGGATGCGAGAACAAGGACGAAAGGCCGCGTGAAACCGCAGGAGCTTGGTGCCGCCCTGCATGGCAGGACCCTGCTGTCAGTCACACAGGCTTCTTGAAATAACGATTTTCATTCCACGGGACCTTGTGTTATTTGCTTCTAATGACAATATGTATCTGATCAGACCAGAAACATTCATCTTGTCTTTTAAGGTCCACTAGTGTCACCTCTTGCATGCAGCCTTCCCTGATCGGTCATCTGTCACCAACAACCAGACTCCATGAGCTGCATTGTCCCATGATGCTCTGGGTGGGGTCAGCTTCTCTATTCACCAGGCTCTGAGCTCCTGGGGTCTCAACAACTAACCCCACTCACTTCTCTACCCAGCACTGTGGCTGGCACACAGAACGTCTGCAATGCATGCTGTCTTGAATTGAAGGTCTGATGATTCACAGGAGACAAGAAGTAATTTATGAAATTTGGAAAGAATTAGCTATCATTTGCAAGCTTCAGTACAGAAATATAACTGGGCTATGAATAGAGATTTAAATTACTCACTTTCTTCATTTAAAAAAAATCTTTTAATAATGGAAGAAACCCTACCAACGGGTTGTGCAGATGTATATATTTCTTTCTACCAAGAATCCTTTTTTCTCATTAATAGAAACTCTCCCACACATTGCAAGAAAAACCTTTTCCTCCCCTTGTGGGGAAGGGTAGTTCAGAAATGACTTGTGCTTTATTTTTTTCATTGGCAGAATGGATAATTGCTTAAAGCTGGATTTCGGGCCACTGATAATCCAATTAAGGTCCTGGGTGTGATTGTTCCTGCATAACCTGATGCCTTTTATTCTCCGTGGTTCTGACTTCTGGAGCTGGTTCTCTTGGCAACAGTCTATCTTTCTGTAGGAGAAGGGAACACAGTCACTTGGGGGGGGTTCTTTGCTCAGCAGATAAGGAAGAGGTAACACCTGGCAGAGCAGACAGGAAGCTGTGGACATTATTGGAATAATGATGGAGACGTTTATGAATATGCACGCACATCAGCATCTGAACTGGAACATTTCCCTGCAACTGTGACGTGAGCAGTGTCTCCTCGTCCCAGACCGCCTCCTTGTGTGTCAGAACACCAGGATGCAAGTCATGTCTTCTGCTTCACGCTCTGGCCAGGCAACACTGCCAGGGCAAAGAGGGTGGTCTGAGGCTTGCTGCTGGCTATGTTGAATTTACAATATCTGTTTTTCCAGTCCTCTCCAGAGACTCAAAAGAGCATTGGAAAGGTACTGCAGGAAAGCCCACGAATGAGTGATAATGTGCTTGGATTTTAGTCCTGGCAGTGAGAGGCAGCTTTGCTCACCTCACTGAACACTAGTGTCCTTGCCTAGATGGAAGGAAGGTAGCTTAGAACCAGAGATGCAAATCACTGTTCCAGGACCAGATCTGGCCTTCAGACCTGTGGGGCCAACCAGTACAAAAAAAAAAATAGTGTTAATTTTCAACATTTAAAATGTTTAATAAAAAAGCAAATTTGGGACCAGCAGTTGGCATAATGGCTATGTCGCTGACCGCCCATGTAGTCGACCACGGTACGCGTCCTGGACCTGGTGGCTTAAACTCATGCTGGGCGCATGTGCGTGCGTGCCCAAGATCCTGAGAGGAGAATAGAGAAGAAGGGATTGCGGCGTGACCATTCTCCCTGGGGGGTGATTTCTTGCTTTCTGTCTCTCTGTCTCATTTTGGTGAGCACACGTGCCCTATAGCAAAAACCTCTCCAAAAAGAAAAAAAAAAAAAAGAAAAAAAAATCAAATTGATGCCTTCTGTGGTAATGGGTGAGATCTAGAAGCCCTAGGTCCACATGTCTGCATAGAGCTGGAAGTTACTAGTTCTTTTGATGCGTCTTCTTAGTTTGCCACAATCCCCATCACTCCCTATTGTCTGATGCTAAATTTGCTTCCTTCATTTATGTAACCTCCCTAGCCCCTACGGGCATGTAGTTTGTGGCCTGTTGAAGAAGAGATCTTGAAGTTTACTTCTAGATTCATCAGTATCTAACTAGCGCACACTGCAGTGATGGCTCTTCGTCCTTATTTGTACCAGTTTTCGTTTTAGGAATGCGGAAATTTTGGTTCAGCAATATCAGTGGCCGCATTCATGGCCGTAAGGGTTATAAATGGGGACTTGGGGCACAATACTGGTGCCTCAGGAAATCACGGTACTGTGTGAGCTGGTCCGTAGCGAGACTCTGGGTTTGTCTGCAGACCTTCTTGATGCTGGCGAGTGTGTGCCCATGCTCCAGGGCTGGCTGCGTATGGATCACAGCATCAGGTCCCTGTTGGGGGTGCTGTCTCCCTGTCTGTCTGTCTCTGTCTCGCCTACTCAGAATAAACTAAAAAAAGTAATAGCAAATGAGGGAGCCAGCGACAGGACTGTGGGCGCCTCTCGCCCCTGACCCCAGTCCGGTGTTCGTCTCTGAGCCATATTTTCCACTGTACACGGGAGCTGCTGGTCCCCTGCGTGCCTGTGCCGGGCAGTCAGACGATCTGGCTGTGCAGAACTAAGATCAAATGACCTTTAGAAACCGCTCGGAATGTGCCCTCCTTGTCACTTAGCAAAGCAGTCCAGAGACGAAACTGCTGATTCAGATCCACTGTGAAGCGGAGAAAGACCTCAACCACTTTGGGTATTTAGAAAAAAATAGTAAAGCCTTCATTTTTTCAGCGCTTGATAATTTTTGTGGTACCTTTACTATGGATTTTAAAAGGACAAAGAAGGAAGGTTTCCGAGGCGGCCTGTGCTTACTAGCTCCCGGCCTCGAATTTGTCAATTTTGACTTAGCCACTTTTGAGTCTTGTACCTGGGCCTTTTGCGCTGTATCTAACATGGGACGTCAGGGTGTCTCCCAACCCCGAAGGTGTGCTGTGGATGCTCAGCTGGCATGATGTGCGACGTGGCTGTCACATGCTGGGCACAGCACTGAGTGACGCTGAGACCTGACTGTGTGCACAGGGCTTGCTCATTATTTTCTGGTTCAGTGCATAATTTTATTCCTATTTACATCGTAGAATGGAGTTTCAGTAAGACATTTATTTAATCTGTGATGGCTAGGAAACGTTCGGGTTCTGCACAACTTCGAGCCATACGTTTTCCTCTTACATTCTAGTTGTTGCTCCTCATTTTTGTCCTTACATTGTTCCCTTGACTAAATTCTGAACCAGCCCAGAATTAAACCTCAGTTTCCCTTCTGCAAAGCGTAAGAGTTGGACCAAATAATCTTGTCTATCTGACCTGGTCCCAAGATTCTAGGATTCAATTAATAAATGAAGTAGAAAATAATAGCATTATAAAATTAAAAAAAAAGGAACTAATCTTTATCTTCACTGCTTGAAAAGGATCAGATAGTTAAAATAATTAGTGTGAATATAAAGGAAATAGTTTCACCCCTTCCCTTTTTAAATTTTATTTTATTTTTCCATTTTCTCTCTTCTGTGTCTCTCTGGAAGATTAGTTGTACAGGACAAACATTAGGGCTTGGTCAAAATTCCTTCTGTTCTGTGGGCCCAGTTTTGATTCAGAAAATAGTTCTGACAAGCCATTATTGATGAAGGTAAGCCCAGGGTTACAGGAACAAAAGCCCGGCTCCTTGTCTCAGTTCTTAGTCGGCAGGAGACAAAAGAGGAACGACAGAGAAGGGAATTTGAACACATCCTCTGATTTTAAGAATTAGTCACAAGATCTGTTCTTTTTTCTTTTTTCCCGGGGAGATTATTACAGGGGTAGCAATGAATAGGCCTGAATGACTTCCTTTTTTTTTCTTTCCTCCATTTTTTCCCCTTTGTTTTGTTGGGTGAAAATATTTATTATATTTAGCAAGAGCCAGCTGGATTTAGCGGATGATCCCAGTTTAGGTGGTCACGTCCAAGGCATCTTAGACAGGGTCCGACTGAATGTACTCCTCCTCATTCTGTCAGGCCCACCGTGATGTTGACCTTGGCAGTCAAGGTCATAGGACTTCAAAACATCTAGTTTGATCTAGTACTTCTTGGTATTGATGTCCACAATTACATGAGCGAATTGCTGTCTTTGATCTTCTTCAGGGCCAAATCCACTGTCAGGGGGAAGGGACTGATAAAATAATGGTCAAGCTTGTTTCCCTGGGTGGTGCTCTTAGGAGACCTGGACTCTGAGAGCCACAGTATCTTACTCTGCTGGGATGTGGGGATGTGCAGTGCTCTCTCTTTTTTCTTGAAAGGGTGTCTTTCAACACTGCCTTCCTAGCCTTCAAAGCTTTTGCTTGGCTTCGTTTGAACAGGGGCAAGGGCTGCTTTTTGTTTGTTTGTTTTGGTGCAATATTTGTGAAAATGTCTTTTATTTTTTGAAATAACTTATTTCCTCTATAAAAATAAATATTAATAAGTAGTAGTATTTGCGATAGAACTTTTAGAAAATACTGAAAGTTATTTTTAATTTTTTTTACATTTAATTACTGTACATCTTTACAGCATATAAAATGGGTTTTCTGAGCATATATTGCATATTGCTCCAGTCAAAGATATTACTACACACATTATCATCAACAGATAATTTTCCATTTTTGTAGAAATTATTTTTAAAAATTATAGGCATATCACCAGATACAATAATTGATATAAACACAGATACACACACGTTTATTTCTACTTTATTTTTCCTATAGTGAATATGTACACTCACATGCACGCACACACACACACACACACATGCACATGCGTATAAAGAATACTTCTGAAAACAGGTTTGTACTCAGATTTTTCACTTACTTTGATGTATAAGCATCTCTCCCATGCCATTATATATTTTTAAAACATGACTTTGATGGTTGTGTCCTTCATGCATGGGTCTGCTGCAATGTACTCAATTTTTTTGTCCCACTTTTAACTAATTCGTAGCTTTCACCATCATAGAAGATGCTATTGTGAATATTCATGTACACCTACCTTGGCTCACAACTCTGAGCTGGCAAGCATTTCTCAAGACTTTTAAAGTGTAGGACTGAGCGTCCCATTTACTCAAGTCCAAATTTTGACAACATCTCTCACTGTCCCTTCCCTTTGACTCTGTCCTTGGGGGAAATCTCAGGCTATTGTGGAAGTGTTTGGGACCTTGTACAATATAGTTCCAAGCCTTCCAGACTCTTCTGCATATCTAGTTCACAATACCCCAGTGTAAGTTGCCTGCAGTGTCTCCCATGCTTTTTCATACCTTCCTGACTTAGCTCAGTGCTTCCCAGACTCCAGGCTTTCAAATATCACCTGCATCATTTTGCCATTTCACATACCACCTGTACGATTATTCAATTTATATTTATTTTGAAGGTTAACTGTTAGTTAGAAAGTATATTTTAGCTAAGAAATGATATGGTAAGAACATGAGTTCAGCGTATTGAGCATGTGCGTATATGGGCATGTGTATGTGCAGAATTTTTTCCTAAGTGACATGAAAATAAATTAATAACTATTGAAATTTTACCACCTAAAATAATCTTCCATCATGATATATACTCCCTATTTAGGGGGAAACTACATTAGTTTGATTTTCCTGGTATAATATCCTCTCCTTTCTGATAGATGAACCCTTATTCTTCTCTTGAGTCCTCGGAAGGCTACCTGACCCTGAGATTGGGCCTGAAGTCTCCCTCCTTGGAGTCTTTTAGGACCTTGTGCTTTAAAATTTATTATTTTTTTATTATTTTGCTTTTAAAATTTTATTTATTATTACTAGTTGTTAATTTGATGAGCGAGAGAGAGAGAGAGAGAGAGAGAGAGAGAGAGAGAGAAAGTGAGAAAGCAAGCTTCCAGGTCCAGGATTCAAACCTCAGTCAGCCATGTGGAAGTCCAGCACCTCAACCACAATGCCACCTGTGGGCCCCTGGATCTTGTGCTTTTCCATCTCAGCACTCAGTGCTCAAAATTGTAATAGTCTTTTTATTTTTTTCCTCTTGATTCCTTCCCTCCCAACCTCTGTCATTTCCTAACAGGCACAAAAATGGAAAATTATCAGTTGATGATCTGTATGGTAATATCTTCGATTGGTCTAATACACAGGGTATTCATGCTGGGGAAAAGAAAGATGTAAGTACTATGTATAACATGTATATTAAAGCATTTTGTAAACAACAAAGAATGATATAGTTTTAAAAATTTTTAATAGTCTATCTGCTTATTATCTGTGACTCCAAAGGAGCTTTCATTGAACTCTCCCATATGCTGGGCTCCATGCAGTTGCTGTGATGGTAAATGAATGGCCGTGGCCCTTGAGGAGCTCCTGCCCAGTGCCGGCTCTGCTTTGGCCATGGGAACCCAGAGAAAAGCTTCCCATCTGGCCAGGGATGTGCTAGACTGAGGGTTATGTCAGAGAAGACTTCCAGGTAGAGGTAACCTTGAGCTGGGTTTAAGAAAGGGCAAGTTGAAAAATGTATATTTAATGTGAAAAGGGCAGTAAAGGAGAAACAGAAGAACAAAAATGGCATGAGACATAGAAAATAAATAGCAAAATGGCAGACATAAATGTCACCATGTTGAATTATTACATTAATAGCTTCAATTAGAAGGCAGAGATTGTAAAACTGTATTTAAACCAACAGGATATAACTATATGGTATCTATAAAAGAATCACTTTAGACCAAAAAAGATGAATAAGTTGAGAGTAAAATAATGGAAAAAGACATACCACTGAACAGTGATTGTAAGGGAGCTGGAGTGGCTCTACTAACATTAAACAAAATAGATTATTTAAAAATAAAAAAATTACTAGAGGGGCCATTTATAGTGATAAAGTGTTTATTTATCAGGAAGCTATAAAAATTAGAGCCATCTATGCATCTAACAGCAGAGTGCTAAAACCAAAATGATTGAAATAAAAAACAGACAACTCAACAATAATCACTGAAGACTTTGGTATTCACTCTCCATAACTGAAAAAAAAAATAGAAAATACAATAAGAAAAATTCAGCAATGATATGGAAGAATGAAATAACGTTACTAAGTAACTGGATTTACTCTGTAGGACACTGCACCCAACAATTATAAAATATAATAATAATAAAATGTTTTATTCCATAAATAATAAACATATAATTATAAAATACTTTATTCCATAAAAAAAGTTTTGATACATTTAAATAAAATAAAGTTATACAGAGATTTTTTTTCTGACTACGACAGAGTTAAATTAGAAGTCAACAACAGAATTTAGAAAATCAGGGAACAGCTGATGGTGTAATGGTTACATTGCCAGGCTCCCATGTGGTCGACAGCGGTTTTGAGTACTGGACTTGGCAGCTTAAAACTTATGCCAAGTGTGTGTGCATGCATGCCTAAGATTCTTGAGAGAAGAATAGAGGAGAAGGGGTTGTGGCATGGCCATCCCCCCTGAGGAGGGGAGTAATTTCTTGCTTCCTGTCTTTGTTTCTCTGTTGAATGCATGTGCCCTATAGCAAAAAACAAAACAAAACATAAAAAATAAATAAAACTCTCTCTCTCTCTAAAAAAAAAAAGAATTTGGAAAATCAATATTAACATAGGTTTGCAGTAGAAATTTACTCTTTCTTGGTAGTCCAACAAAATTTCAAGCTAGGGAATTAAAGTATTTATCTTCTCAATCATACAAGGAACACTTATAAAACTGCCATGTATTGAACCACAGATTAAGAAAAACAATCAGATATTTGGTCTCATAAAGGCCATTTTTTTCTGCTGTCAATGGAATTAACTAGAAATCATAAAATTAAAATTAAAATTAAAATCTCTATATGTTTGGAAAATAAACCTCCAAAAGAAAAGCGCTTGTACATCTATATTTATTATGACATTATTCACAATTGCTAAGACATGGAACCAACCCAAATGTCCACAAACAGATGAATAGATTGAAAAAGTGTGGCACATATACTACATGGAATACTATTCAGCCAGAAAAAACAAGACCCTGGCATTTGATAGAACGTGGACAAATAAGGAAGATTTATTGCTGAGTGAAGCAAGTCAGGCTATGAAACAGAGACATTGTATGTCTCCACTTAACATATACCGACTGTCTATACTCTAGGATAGAGACCGAAAGACTGGAGGATATAAAAGCATTGAAAACTGATAGTGTATGTATCCACTTAATATATACTGACTATCCACACTTTATGGTAGAGATTGAAATATTGGAGGGCATAAAAGCAGTAAAAATAGTCATGCTGAAGACAGTGTGGAACGGTGTGGGGAGAAGGGAAGAGTACAGAGAAGGATAGCAAGAGAACAAATAGAAAGGCATGATATTAGTGGGACACAGAAATGGTTTATTACCTGTTGATGATAACATGTATAGTATTCTCAGCTGGACTGGTCTGAGAAGTATTTCATGTTGGATAAATTCTCTTCACAAGCCAAATGATGTATAGTGATTGAATGTTTAAAAACTGAGAATGAATAATAATAGTAATTTGAAAAATTATGAAAAGCTATTTGATGATGTGGATAGTAATAATGCATTTGTCTTGACTGATATGCATGGTAATCATGGGGATAGTAATAATGCCTTTGTCTTGACTGATATGCATGGTAATCATGCTGGAAAAAGAAATGTAATACACTGTAAAGATATATGTGATTCAAAGTAATACAAAAATAAAAAAAATATTGAAAAGAGAGAAAAAATTGTTATGGACATTAGGGACAATGTGGAAGGAGAGTGGGTGAGAGGAAGAGTATAGGAAAGGAAATTCAGGGGGGAAATTAGAGAGGTAAGACATCTGTGGGCCACAGAAACGGTTTAGTACTGTTGATGATGGCATGTATAGTATTCTCAGCTGGACTGATCTGAGGTGTACATCATGCTGAGTAAAATCTCTTTACAATCTAAGTGATGTATAGTGACTGAGTGTGTAAGTAATAATAATAATGACCTATGAGTCAAAAGAAATATTTAGGATGAAAATGAAATACAAAATATTTTATTTGAAAACACATGCGATGCATCGGAATTGTTAATTAGAGGTAAGCAATAGTCTTAAATGTTTGTGTTAGGAATAGATAAAGGCCAAAATTAGCCAAGATTTTAACTTCAGAAGTTAGAGAAAGATCAAAAGAAGAAACCAGAGAAGCAAAACAATAAAATGATAATAGAAATAGAAATAGAAATAGAAATTAATGCCACCCAAAATAAGAATGAAATAAAAAGTATCAACAAGTCCAGGACATTTCTTTGAAAAAAAAAAAAAGAACAAAATGGATGAATCTATGGCATGGCGATTACAAAAGAAAAAGATTAAAAATGTTTATTAAGGGCTAGCAGATGGCATGGTAATTAAGGTGCTGCTAGACTCCCACTTGGCTGACCACGGTTTGAGTCTCAGCCTTGGTGGCTTGTGTTCTCACTATCGCTCTTTCTCTCTCTCTGTCTCTTTCTGGTGAGTGCACATTCTCTATAGCAAATTAAAAAAATAATAATAAATAAAATAATTATTTAAAAAATGTAAGTGGGACAGCAGCCATTATGTTCAGCTATGCTGGATCCATGCGGGAAAGTCCTAGGTTTCTGTCTGAAAGACTCAGTGTAGAACTGGGGTCCTACTTGCATGCCCCCGATTTGGGCTGGCCGAAACTGGGGGTGAATTGTGCTATGAGAACCCTACTTGGGGTGCCTATCTTTCCATCTCTCTTTGTCTCTTTCTCTCATGGAAGAAAAAAAAAACTTAAATTGTGTATATTTATGTGTGTGTATGTGTGTATGTATATATACATATATGTATGTATATAATGAAATACAAGGATACTTTTTAAAGTTCATGGAAAATATAGTTAAAATACAAATTTATTGTGTTGCAAAAATTTGAAATGCATACATAATATTTCATAATATAAAATTTCCATAAACTTTCTGAAGACCCTCATATATCACTGACATGAAAAAGATTAAAAGAGGATATCATAAGCAACTTAGGCCAATAGATTTTAAAAAAACAACTTGAAATTGATGAATTTATTTTTAAAAAATCAGTAAGTGGTATGCAGAGGAAGGGTTGTAGATACACACCTCAGTGGAGAAGTTTTTTCTGACTTTCAGAACTGCCAGAACATGATGATGGTAAACTGCAGACAGACATTTTGTGAGCTTTAGTGTTTTTCTGTTATTGTTGTTTTGTTTTGTTTTCTTTTGAGGGAAATTTTTTTCTGTAGGGCGAATGCGCATGCTAGCTCAGAGAGAGAGAGACGGAGAGAGACAGAAAGAGAGAATCATCCCCCATGAGGGATGGCCATGCAACGATCCCTTCTCTTCCATTCTCCTCTAAGGATTTTGGGCATACATGCACAGCATGAGTTTTAAGTCACCAGGTCCTGGACTTGAATCACAACAGGACCTGGTGACTTAATACGGGAGTCAAGTGACACAGCCATTATGACATCTGCTGGTCCCTATAGTTCATTTTAAGTTTGCTTTGGTCACATGTGACCTGAGCCTGGAGTGGACTGATCTCATTTTCTCCCTGTCTCCCACCTTAGCATTTCACAGCAAAGAAAATACATAAATACTAGGTACATATAGCAGTGTACCACTCATTAGCTTTGTTATTTTGTCTGAGTCATTTGATTTGGGGGTGGGGGTTCAACTTCCTCACATTCAATACAAAGGAGCTTTTAACCATCTGAGTATCAGTATTTTAACCAGGGAGTCTGAGTCCTTTGAAATGAAAGAAGTGTGCTCTGATTTCCCTCCAGTGGGGTCAAATATTTTAAAACTGGCCCTCTAAAGGCATATGAAGAAGTTGAGAGGACAAAACAAAAAAAAAAACCCAAAAAACAAAAAAACCCAACTTATATATGGACTTCACTAATTTCTGTGGCGTAAATACTGGGTCATCGGAAAAAGTCATGACGTACTTCCGTTTTTCTATGAAAAAGTGCGTCATGACTTCTGACGACCCAGTGCTTCCAACAATGGCAAATTTTAAGCTACAAAAATGAACTCACTAGACTATAAAACTGGGCTGAGATGTGAAGTCAGCTTTCATGAGCTTGTAAGAGCTATTCCACCATGCCACTCTCACCTTCTCTGTGGAATTGTTACAAACGAATATGCCTGCCAGTAGTTCTCATCTCTAACAACATAAAGAGAATAGAAAATTTGTGCTCTATGACTAAAACTGATTGACTAAATAGTTATAGAAACACAGTAAATGGATGTAAATACCAGATATAGTGTGTATGAAAGAGTAGAGTCTGAGGAAGGACATTTAGAAGAAAAATGGAGAGGCAAGGCATTAATGGAACAAAGAAATGTGGTATTATCTGTTGAAGATAATTTTATGATTTTATCAACTGGACTAGGGAGAAATGTTCACATGTTGAAATATTCACTTTGTAAGGTAAATGTGATTGAATGTATAAAAGAAAATGAAATATAAAATAAATGAAATATAATAAAGGCATTCTCAGATGAAGGAAAAAAAATTGAAACTAAGATTGAATTTTGGCTATACCCCTAACTAGTTGTGATCCTGGTTAAGTCATTTTGCTCTCTAAGCTCTTGTCTTACCAAACAAAAAAAAGAAAAGAAAAGAAAAGAAAAAGAAAATAACAGTACTTAAAACACAAGGTCTATCCATCCATTCAATGCATATTATTATAAATAAGCAAGCACCACGGTAGGCAAGGTGCTAGGAACTTTGGGACGGTTATGTTGAAGATCTTAGCTAAATTTCAGGTGTCTTAACTTCTCTCTACTAAGAGATTTTTCCTTCTTGTGATGCGACCTTTCCTGTGTGGAGTTATCTGCTCCATTGCATGGTCTGGACCTGCCTATGCTGAGGTGGCTTCCTAATCATAATTTCCCCTGATACATCTCTGAACTGCACATGCTGTATCCACCACCTTCTGGGGTAGGTATCACAGACTTTGAACTCCACATGCCTTCATATAAACTGATGTATTTTTTCCATCCACTTCACCTGGTCCTTCTCCCATATTTGCTTCTTTTCTTAGAGAATGGGCCACCAATTTCTCAAGTGCCAGAAACTTTCTGAAAACCTTTCCTGGTTAAGTGTTTCCTTCTATAGGAAGAACAGTTCCATCCAGAACCTTGTTAAGATGAGCATGCTAGACTGGGTCCAACTATAATTTCAAGTTTATCTCATAGAGTTCTTGTCACAATCAATATTTGTTGAATTAAGTGAGTAAACTAATGTTGAGAATTTCGTGCACAATGATGGGATTTAAGGAAAGCTATTTGGGGCATAGAGAGAGCTATTGATCTCTCTGAAATCACAACATGCAGACAACTATACATTTTATCAGCTCTGAGCTGAGAGCTGGGGTTTAATAATTAGATTGGTCAAAATTGATTGATTGATTGGTTCATTCATTCAATTTTTCATCCATCACACACATTTTGAATTCCCATTAATGGGCCGGACACTTATCTAGGTTCTGGGATACTGAGATGAACAGAATGCAAGTCCAAGGATCTCATTATCTAGCTGGGGGGCGGGGAGATGACTTGAAAAACGTGTCATTAAATGTGTGCTCTGATGAAGGGTTGTAAGAAACGCTCTATGTGCGCAGAGGAGAGAATGACAGCTTCTTCCTCAGAAACCCAGGGCGTGCTTTACAGAGATGGCTCTGTAAGCCATTTTCTCACAGAGAAATCTTTACTTGGGGTTTTATAATGACGAAGAGCTTGCCAGTTGGAGAAAGGAGTGGAAGTGTAGGAGGAAAAGGAAATTCTAGGTGGCGAGAACAGCAGGTATGCAATATGGAGGTAGGAAATGATGTGGCATTTGGATCCTGGGGAACGTTTCTTTTATGATGTATATGAGTGTATGTATCAGGAATGAGGCCAGTGTGGTCTGTCAGGACCAAGGACTGTCTGGGTCCAGTTCAGGATTCACCTGTCAGCGTGCATCAGAATCATTGGGACATCATCTAAACAGGCAGACACCTGGTCCACCGAAGACTCAAGGAATCTTAATCAGTGGGGTGGGGCTTCAGTATCATTATGTAGACATTCTCCAGAAGTGATTCAAATGCCTACTCATGCTTGAATGTTTAATCAACAAGGTCCAGTGGCCTGTCCGTGATCACGTAGAAAATGACAGAAGTGGATGTCCCATCGAGGTCTCCTGGGTGATTATTGGGAATACTGAGGTCCAGGGCTATTGTCCCAGCTTCTGTCAGAAGCAGTAAGTTGCCTGCTACACACCACTAACTGTCACAAATCCTGATTTTCTTCGAAAGGCAGTGATCTCCCTTGTCTGCCTTGAGGTAAGGACTGCAGCTGATTCCAGAAATTGGCATCTTCCCCAGCCTCGTCGGGTCCTTAGATAATGACAAACCCCTTTCGTCTGCTCCCCATTATTTCATTGTAAATGGGAAGGTAATAAAGCAAGGCAGCACTGGACTGATTAAATCAGCCACTTCCAATCTCC
>NW_006159968.1:10960-11654 GCF_000334495.1 Tupaia belangeri chinensis | reverse complement strand
AGGCCGAAAGGGAGGGGCTTTGGATTCAGAACAAACCAAGTGCATTTCTGTCATAATTTGGAGATTGAGAAGTGAGAAAGGAACAGCTCCGGATTTGGAATCCGAACTCTGCATGGAGAGGAGACCACAGGCTTGCAGCTGGAGGAGACCTAGCCCCGCCTGAGAGTCTGCTGAGCTGGGGGCAGAGCATGTTGTTTTCTCTTAGGACAAAAACACAACATGAGAGGAAAGGCTGTCGGGGTGAGAATCTCAGTCTTTGTAGCTAAGATAATGGATGATGGGGGGTGAAAAATCAGTATGAAGGTGGCAAAAATAAGTACATGAATAAAGAAATAAATTTTAAAAAAGGTATCTGCAGGAAGCCAGCCAGTGTGGTTTTTATGGGCCAACTAAATACACTAGCCAGTGTTGAGTTCAGAAGGTTCCTTTCTGCCCTTTTTCTGTGGAAGGCCTTTTTTATCAGACACAGTGTCTAGCCCGTCGCTCCAGCTGCGGTCTCCTGTTTCATCTCCCTGCGATCTCATTCTGAACTCTTGCAATTCTTTAAAGGTGGTGTAGTCATCCATACCACCTTGATTTTATTTATGCTGCACTGGCTTGGACTGCTCCCTCCCACCTCTTCTCCAGTTTTTCATCTGCCTTGGAAAACTTGGGGATGTTTCCAAAAGTGCAGAACCCAGACCCCAGAACATTC
>NW_006159968.1:0-10929 GCF_000334495.1 Tupaia belangeri chinensis | reverse complement strand
TGAATCATTCTCTGGGAACTGGAGCTCCATAATCTGGATTTTAACAAATATGATGGGTAATTCCTGGCAGCACCAGGAACTTAGAAACACTAGCTGCCCTGTTTGCTCTGGGTGGGAATGACTATTCATCTCTCTGTGCACAGCTCTGGTGTGTTGAAATATAAACAAGGCTCCCTGTTGCTTTAGGTTTAGAAATGGTCAAAAGCATTTTTATTTGTTTTGAGCTTGTTGTAAAGTTCTGCAGAAAAAAATACAATGAATTGTAATGTCCATCTCAAAAACTAACACATTTTATAGTGGTTGGAGAGCAAACATCTAGAGAAAAAGAAAAAGAATTTATTTTAAACTGAGCAAGTTTGAGTTCAGTCATGCCTGAAAAGAATAACAGTAAGCAGAATTTATGAACTATCATCATCTCTTACCTTAGCCATATTTTATGACTTTCCATATCTTACGAACTTTGACAACCATACGAATATAAAGATTTACAAGTGAAGTGAGTAAAAACTGACAGTATAAAATAATTTGACTTCAAAAAAGTCCTTGCCTTTCCAGTGGATGTTAGTAGTGTTTTCTGATTGTCCAGTGCCCTTCCTGTGTTTGGATGTATTTCTTGCTTTATGAATTTTGTACCATCAACATAGAATGAGTAAACTTGATTTTACAGCCTCCCTTGCTATATGATATTTGATTTGAAAGGGAGCAATAGGAGAAATCTAACTTGTGTGGTCCATTTTGCTATAGATGGTGATGGCCGAAATTCCCAAGTTTTGGAGGATCTTGAGTGTTGATCTTCTTGCTGCAGAAGCCTTTTGTGCTGGAGGCCATTGGTTCCCAGCAGTGTACAAACTGGTGTGTACCCACTGAGCAGTGGTCACTGCAGCACTGGTCTCCTCTCCAGCCATTAAAAATGTTTCTGGGTGCTCGCACTTCACGTTGACTTACCAGCTCCCCTTGCAAGTCATGGAGATACCTTATTTCTGCCCCATTTTTTCTTTTCTCTTTTCTTTTTAGCTACAGAGCACGTGCTCTCACCATAGAGATTGAGAGATAGAAAGCTAGAAATCACCCCCTAGAAGGCATGGCCACACCACAATCCCTTCTCCTCGATTCTCCCCTTGGGATTTTGGGCACATGTGCACATACGCCCAGCATGACTTTTGAGCCACTGGTCCAGGACTTAAACCATGGTGGACTAGGTGGAAGTCCAGTGACATAACCATTATGCCATCTGCTGGTCCCTCCACCCCATTTTTTCTAACAACCCTTAGCACAATGATCAAAATGAGAAAATTCACACTGATGCAGTTCTATCACCCCAGTCTATGAACTTCAGTTTCACTAGCTGAATCAATATTGTCCTTCATAGCAAACAAATAAACAAACAAACCCCATTATTTTCTGGTCAAGGGTCCAATTCAGAATTATAGGTTGTATTTCATTTTCATACATCTTTAGTCTCTTCAATGTGAAACAGTTTCTCCGTTTTTCTTTTTCTATAATAACCTTGTCATTTGTTGAGAGTATAGACAAGCATTTTGTTTTATAGATGGTTCCTCAGTTGGGATTCTTCTGTTATTTCCTCATGATTGGAGTCATATTATTCATTTTGGCAGGAATAACACAGATGTGATGTCACCTTCTTGGTGCATCATCTTGGGATGCATAGGATGTTTCTTTGAACACTTGATTAGGGTAATGTGTGCCAGGTCTCTCTAGTATGAAGTTACTATTTTTCCTTTTGCAGGTATTATGCATCCAAAATCCTTTTAGTAACTTTCCCCTGCTTTATGTTACAGTCAGCTTCTGTCACTTACAACTAAGAGCTTTTACAGTGGTGTCTCTTTACAATAAATGGCAAGTGAAACCACAGAAGACATTTAGGATCAATAGTAGAACACAGTTAAATCCTATTTGAGACCTTCACTTTAGCTCGATTAATTAATGTTTAGTGCTGAAGCTTTGTTTGGTTGTGTGTCCTTATCTGTGTACCTTAAAATATTTCATGAAACAGCATCCAAATAACTTTAATCCAAGTGACTTGCCTCTTAGCTTCCCTTTAATTAAAAGCCAATTATCTTCTTCGAGGAAGACTCACATTTCTGAGGAATATTTTGCTTTTTCAGTGTGGAGACTTATGCTGTCCTATAACAACGAGAAGCTATCTCCTCTTGTAGGAAGTATTAACACCTCAGGCCACCTGGATATTTACCTGAGGACTTCTCCGAGTCGACTGCCATTCTTCGAGGGCAGGGCACTTAGCTTTTTTTAGTTCCGTATGCTAAGTACCTAATGCATTACTTTCTATGGAATAAGTGCCCAATGGTAGTTTATTGAATCAAAGAATCTATGCAGGAAAATGATCTGAAGTTCTTGTGGCTGACCATTAAGAAAGCATGTAGAAAGTCCTCCGAAAGTATTTGGAACACTAGATTTACTCAACCCCGTCACTGCCAACTTCTTTACCATGAATTCTATAGCTCTGTGGATCTATGAAATAGAAATAGCTTGATTTTGTCCACGTTGCAGGCAACATCTCTTTGTTTACATTGAAAGAAGGAAAGGAAGGGATAAGGCTAGAGGCAAGAAGCCCTGTAAGGTGGATTCTGCAGTGTTTCAGGCACTGGATGGAAAAACAAGAAATATTTTAGAAGGAAATGAAAACATGCACTCTCCCCCCGTCCTTTGACCTAGCTCTGAGAATGGAGTCACGGTGCGCCATGTGCACAGCCTCAGAACAGGTGCCCTGGGACTCACTGCGCAGAAGCTTTCTCTCTTCACTGTGGAGTTGCAGAATGCCACATGTCCCTCCAGCCTAAGAACCGGCCCTCCCGGTGCACTTTCTGAGCGAAGTTGTGCTGCTGCCTTTGCGATTTGCAGTCTAGGCTGCCAAGACACCTGCAGACACTGCAGATACTGATGGCAGCTAACCGAGACTATGTTATAATGCTTCACCCACCAAAAACCAAAGCCAAGTACCCCACCAAACCAGCAGTAAGGGAAACATTTATAGGAAACAGTTTTTCTCTATTAAAGCTACTCCATAAAATCAGAAGAGATGTGTGTTCCAACAGATGTACAAGTATCAGTAGAGACATATAAGAAACAAGAAAAATCATGGGAATGTGACTCTTTCAAAGGAACAAGTTATTCTTCAGTAATAGACTCCAATAGAAAAAATATATAGAATAGTCTGAAAAAAATTAAAATAATGATCTTTTAGAAAAGTTTATTTTCTTTATTTATGATAGAGAACAAGTGTATGTACACATGAGAGAGAGAGAGGGAGAGAAAGAGAGAGAAAGGGGGAGAAAAACCCTCAACAGGGTCCTATCTTGCCACGTCCCTCTTCCCCAGTCCTCCAGCTCATCAGAATCTTAAGCACACACCCAGTGTGTTTAAGGCCATGTGGCTTCCAGCCCTGCAATTCAGCATGTTACTGACTGTACCTCAGAAGCTGAGCCTCAAAATAATGACCTTAAGAAAACTCAGCGAGGTACAAGATAATCCAGATAGACAATTTTAAAAATCAACAAAATAATTTATGGCCTGAATTATAAATTCAACAAAGAGATAGCATTAAAAAAATCAAACCACATTCTTGGAGCTGAAGAATTTAATGAATAAAATAAAAAATACAATCACGAACTTCAACCAAAGAGCAAATCAAGAAGAAAAATTTCTGAACTTAAAGACAGGACTTTAAAAATACCCCATTTTTTTTTATAAAAACATAAAGAATAAAAAAAATGAAAAAAGCCATTGGGATTTATGGGACACCATTAAATCAACAAATATGTACATTATGTGAGTTCCAGAAGGAGAAGAAATAGGAGAAGACATAGGAAACAAATTTTATGAAATAATAGCTTAAAATGTCTGATATCTTGAGAGAAATATGAACATTTACATTCAGAAGCTCGGTGCCTCACCAAGGCTTTAGATTTAACCCCAAATGATTATTATAGTTAAACTGTCAAAAGTCAAAGACAAAAAAATACAAGAGAAAAATATCAAGTCATAAGAGAATCCCTATTATAATAATAGCAGATTTCTCAGTAGAAACATTACATCCAGGAGAGAATGAGATGATATATTTTAAGTACAGAAAGAAAAAGACCTGCCAGTCAAGAATATTATATCCAACAAAGCTATCCTTCAGAAATAGAGGGAAAGTAATGCCTTTCTCAAAATTCAGGGATGTCATTGCCATTAAACCTTCTTTGTAACAAATATATTAAGCGAGTCTTACATCTGGACTACCAATTTGAAGACATGCAGAAGTATAAAACTTACTTGCAGGGTAAACACATACATGAGAAAGAGAAGGGAATCAAGACTTATCACTACTTACCAAACTGCGAAGATAAACAATAAGAGAGGAAGAAAACAACAAAAGAATACAGAACAACCAGAAAATAATGAACAAAATGATAGCAGCAAGTTCTCATTGATCATTAATAACCTGGAAAGTAAATGGGTTAAATTATCCAGTTAAAAGATTTAGACCAGCTATGGGGCTAGTAGGTGGCATGGTTGTTAAGGTGTGGTATTCCCTCATGGCTGCCTGAGCTTTGAGTCCCAGACCCAGAAGCTTGAAAATAATGCTGGGCGTGTGTGCGTGCATGCTCAAAATCCCAAGAGGAGAAGGAGAAAGAATTGTGGCATGACCATCCTCCCTAGGGGATGATTTCTCACACTACCTTTCTCTGTCTCCAGAAAGTGCACCCTATGGCAAAAACATTTTTAAAAAAGGATATAGACTGGTTAAACAAACAAACAAAAAAAGCAAAACAAAAACAAAACAAGATCAAACTGTAGGCTACCTACAAGAGACCAAACTTACCTACAAAAACATGCACAGGCTTAAAGTGAAGGGATGTGAAAGGACGAGTACATAAAAGTGCTCAACATCACCAATCTTCAGCAAAATCTAAACTCAAATCACAATGAGATACTGCCTCACCCCATTTGGCTACTATCAAAAGACAAATATAATAAATGTTGGAGAGGATATAGAAAACAGGAGCTTTATACATTGTTGCTAGGAATAGAGATTCAGACGGAGGTTCCTCAAAAAACTGAAAATAGAGCTACCATATAATCCAACAATTCACCAGATCCAAAGGAAAGGGAAGGTAATGAATCGATGTCTGCAGTTTTTATATTTATTGTCGCACTGTTCACAGTAGCCAAGAAATAAAATCAACTTAAGGGTCCATCAATGAATGAAAGGATAAAGAAAGTGTTGTATTTAGACACAATGGAATACTACTTAGCCATCAAAAAGAATGAAATTCTGTTATTCAAGGCAACTTGGATAAGCCTGGAGCGTATTATGTTAAGAGAATTAAGACAGGTCCTGAAAGAGAAATATCACAAGTTCTCACTTTTGTGTGAAAGCTAAATAAAGTTTAACCTCCTAGAAGTAGAGAGTAAAATAGTAGTTAGTAGAGGCTAGAAAGGGCAGGAGGATGCTGATTAAAGACTATAAAATTAGAGTTAGATAAGAGGAATATGTTCTAATAATCAATGGTATGGTAAGTAATGGCAGTTAACTGTAATTTATTGTATATATCAAAATTGTTAGAAATAAGGGTGTTGAATGTTCTCTACATAGAGGAATAATAATAAATAATAGGTGATAGATACACTAATTATTCTAAGTTGATCATTACAGATTGCGATCATGTATTAAAAGATTCACATTGTATCCATACAATTGCACAACTGAAGAAAAAAGAAACTTGGAACCAGCAGATGGCATAGGGGTTACATCACTGGACTCCCGTGTAGTCGACCGTGGTTTGAATCCTGGATGCAGTGGCTTAAACCTCACACTGGATGTGTGTGCGTGTGTGTCCAGGATCCTGAGAGGAGAATTAAAGAGTAGAGACTGCAGCATGGCCTTCCCCTTGGGGTGTGATTTCTTGTTTTCTGTCTTTGTCTCTCTGGTGAGCACACATGCCCTATAGCAAAAATCTCTCTCTAAAAAAAAGGGGGGGAAATAAACCACTTCAACTCATCCACGGCATACTCTGGCACATTCTACCTCTGCTCTTTGTAACAGCCCTGAACACTGTATTTGACACCCTCATTTCCTCTTGAAAAAGTGGACTGCAAGATCTGTCTCAAAGCACAGTGCTAATAAGGGTGGGGCCACAACCAATGCGGGAGCATCTGATTCTTTGCACAGTCCATGTACCAGTTTGTGAATCTCACACCTGACCCAGACCCTGACCCGATGACCTCCCGAGTGCCTCTGAAGACCCCAGTGTGGCAGCATAGCCACAGCATCGCCATGCAGGTGCTGGGACACTTTGCAGAAAGGCAAGAGGGATGTTGTGAGTTTAACCGTGTGGTTACTGCTTGAAGAGAATGGGGAAAAAATCTGTGCTGTTGAATGCAGTGCAGGACATGAGCCCAGGCTTTCCTGCTCCCCATCGGTACTGGTCCAGGACAGGCTTTGCAAGTACAGCCCATTGGAAACAGGATGTGCACTGCAAGTTCAGATGTTCCCTGTGAGCTGGGAAGAAACCTGGAGTTCCTGCACCCCACAAGCAGTGCAGGTATGAACAAAAGAAAGAAATGATATAAAACATCTGTGTTTTACCATCCACACTGGGGATTCCTTTCAGTCCTCTGCTCCACTTCGCATGGATTATTATTATGCTCTTCAAGGTTTTTGCCATAAGGCACATACACTCACTCAGTGGAGAGAGACAGAGAGAGGGGAAGTGAGAAATCACCCTTCTCTCCCAGGGGCATGGCCATGCTGCCACCCTTTCTCCTCCATTCTTTTCTTGGGATTTGGGGCACACATACACACATGTCTGGCATGATTTTCAAGTTGCTGGGTCTGGACTCGAACCACTGGCAACCATGTGGGAGTCCAGCACCTTAACCACCATGCCACCTGCTGGCTTCTTGCATGTGATTCTTTACCTAAATTGCTGTCAGACCAAGATTAGAGACAAGTGAGGTCTAAGGGAAATGATTTAAGGGGATGCTCCCTCTCAGCTGTGCACCTCATGGGCCTCACCTTTTCCAGGACTGTCACAGTCCTCTGTGTAATGGGGATAAGAGTGGACGTTCTATAATGTCCCTGCTAGTTGAAATTCTACGATTCTGCAAATCCTCTCCAAATTTATCTCATCCTTTCCCGCTGTGTTGCTCCTTTTTGCAATGTTAATTAATATTTCAGGAAACCTTGGTGTTTGAAGCTTAACCTTGTGATTTTGACTATTGGGGAGAGTCTCTGAAGATCCACGTCATATGATTAATTTGTAACTCTGTGAGGCAACATTTGAATTTCAAGGGCTGGGAGATAGAGACTGGCTTGCTGGAGCGAGCACTCTGCTGGTGAGTGTGCCTCAGGCAGCCCCTTAGCATTCACCCCGGCCGTGTGGCATCCACACATTATCATGGGATAATCAAGAATAGCTGCTACCAGCTCTCGAGGATGCATTTTGGGCCAGACACTGTGTTACATGCTCCATGCATCCTCCCCTTTCTCCCCATAAAACCCTGGCGAAATGCTGTTTCATTTTCCAGAGAAGCGGAAGCTCAGAAGTATTAAGTGAGTTCCCCAGTGTCACGGTGAGTCAGTGGCAGAGCCAGGATGTCAACTGAGCTCTGCTTCCCTCTGTTTCTTTTCAGGCTCAGAGAGGATCCCGGTTGAGGTGGTTACCATTAAGATGTCATAGAATTCCTTATGCAATAAATATTGAGGGAACACCTACTGTGCCCCAGACACTGTGCCACAGGTGACAGAAAACTGGAAAGGGCAGACAGTCCTGTCGTCATGGAGTTTTCATTCAAGTGGGTGGAGATGGGCAGCCTCAACAGTGGAGTATTCTGTGCTGGATGAGGACAGCTGCTATGGAGAGACATAAAGTAGGGAGGAGGGAACAGGTGCAGGACATCCCGCAGAGAGTCGACAATGTGTGCAAAGGCTCAGGGGTGAGGAAGTGCACCAGACACTGGACAGAAAGTGTGGAGAAGAATGTAGCACGTAGGCCCACATGGACAATGCTTGGATCGTTCAAGAACAGCAGGAGGCCAGCGTGGCTGGAGTGTGAGACTGAGGAGAGGCATCAGGAGAAGGGGCAGAGAGGCCACAGGGACAAATAATGTGGGGCCAGTTGGCTAACCCACAGACCCCAGCTTTCACTCAGAGGGAGACTGGGGGCCACTGGGAAGTTTGCAACAGACTGATGACATGGTCTGACTGTGCTTTGACAGAATCACTCTGATGAGAGAAGGATTGACAAGAGGGGGGCAAAGACACAAAGAAATGAAGGTCATTGCAGGCATGAATGCAGAGGAAGGTGCTTGGGCTATTAATTTGGGGGTGCCAAGGGGTGGGGAGACTGGTTGTATTTTGAAGGCAGAGACAACAGAATTCCTATCAATTGGATGAACATTGGAATGAGTATTGAGTTTACCTCAGAGTCGGAATTATGCACATGGCTTTTGTGTGTCCTTCATGCTATTCTAGAAGGATCACTGGAAGTCTAATAGGATCTCTTAAATGTTTTGATCATATCTTACCACATTTAGAGGAAGAAACAGTTTACCACCCCAAATCTGAGGACCAGCCAGGATCTGAGCTCAAAATCTTCACAAATGTCCAAAGTGCACACGACTATGTGGTACAGGATTTGGGTCAAGATCAGGGATGGAGACAAGAAGATGCTGTCGGGATCTAAAAAACTGGAGCAACAGCTCATCTCTGAAGAGATGAGAAGCCAGAAACCACACTGGAAGCGAGCTGAGGTGGCGAGGGCAGCCTTCTGTGCTGGGAAAACAGGAACCTGTTGTTTCAAGAAGGTGGCTGCAGAGGGAGGAGCTCCTGGCAGCACAGACCTGCAGCTGTCTAAGGATTGTGTAGTGCAGAACGACAGGACCAGGGCTGGGGGTCCAGATGCCGCTCTGCTAGTCAAACTGGCTAGAAGAAATCTTCTCAGAATGAGCACTATGGTCACCAACCGCTCAGGGGCGAGGGCCAGCACACAGAGGCCAGGGAACACAGGGGTTCTCACTGGTGCTTGTTATAGCGTTTCCAAGCCAGGTGGTCACTTCAATTCATCTTGGCTCCTAGCAGACAGTTTTCTGGGTTTAGAGTTTGAAATTTTCTTCCGCCACCTTCTAGCTGAGTGAGCTTGGACCAATCATATTATCTCTTTAAACCTCTGCTTTTCCATCGGGCATGTATCATTGATTGTGCCCCTTCTTATAGTGAGGTTACAATTGTGAACATGCCTTTTTTTTTTCCCCCCTGACATGTGACACTTCTTAGCCAAAGCTTAGGAAGTCAGTGTGCCTGGCTGCCATGTTTTCTCTTCCTTGTCTCTATGGTTGTGGAAATAACAGATCTAGAAAGAGCCTCCATCAGTCTGGGGACCAGAACAATTATACTATGCAGGACTCCCTGCTAATCTGTGATGAAATCAATGCCAGTGAGAAATAAGACTTTATTACTGCCTTAAACCTTTAACGATTTCCGAGTCGTTTGTTACCGCTCAACCTAATCTAGCCTGATACGAATAAAAACAATAATCTCTTTTCATAGATATCGCATACGATCACTCTGAGTATCAAATGTCATTCTCTCTCCCAGCAGCTTTCCATCCCTTTGTCCACGTGCTCCAGGCTAACTCTTGTTCACGCTGTCAGTGTTGGCAGAAATATCACTTCCTCAATTGAGTGGATAGGATGGAATTTCCAAAAGCAGAACTTGGGCATATTTGCATTGCTCTTCATTTGCTCTACTTCCAAATGAAATGTGTGTTAGCTATAGGTGGACGGATATAACTCAGGGATGACCAGATAATCACAACTGCCAAACTTTTATGTGTTTCCACTTTAAAATATGTAATTAAAAAATATGCATACCATTTCTTTTTAAAAAAAAATTACCTTTTTTATTCATTCAATCACTGTATATCATTACAGCTTGTAAAATGAATTTTCCCAGAACGTATACACTGCATATTAGTCTAGTTAAAGGTATTATCATACACATTATTATCAATAGATAATTTTCTATTTTCATGTCCCTTAAATATTTTGTTTCTTTTCTTTCTTGATTTCCTTCCTCTTGCCCTCCCCCATTTCATTTCTTAGGAAGGTAACTAAAGGTAAATATTGCATGTCATTACTATTCCATTCAAACAAAACAATATTTAACAAATTATGAAGGTTGAATCCATAAAATACCATCCATCATAACGTCACATCAGTGGCTCTCAATGGACATGGATGAAAGTGTGGGGAATACCTGAGACACATTTGGTTGACACAGCTAGGTAGGGATGGGAGCTGCTGGCATCCTCCCGGTGAGCAGAGGTCAGGGATGCTGCTATATATCTTACCACATACAAGACAGCTCTCCCAATGCCAAGGTTGAGAAATCTTGCTTTAGGAACTGTATTGCAGCTTGAATGCAATTTCCTCATCTCCAATCTGTTACCTTGGCATGCAGGTGCACATGTATATATGTGCATATATATGTTTACGTGCATGGGTGTGTGTGTGTGTGTGATGGGGATCATGCCATCCATAACTCTAGGATATTCTTGGGTAAACTTATGTGTGAAACTTGTCATTGGAAAGACCTTTGGTCACTATGTCATTTCTCTGTGGCCTTTACAATCATGAGGTCATCAGTTCATGTCCTTTTTGGCTTCCTAGAGCTACTGAGACCCCCTGAGATGGCCGCTATTGCAGAGCTGTGGCCTGGAGGCTGCCCTTTCCCAAGGTGAATGGCTAGCTCTACCCGACTCCTCCTCTGTCTTACTCTATTTATAGAGACAGCACTTCTCCCTCTTTCTGGACTGTGTTATAGCACCCACTTGCATTCCTTTCCCAGTCAGGGTATATTAGAAAATATTTTATTTTATTTTGGAGAACTTAAAATAGAACTTA
>NW_006159967.1:2865565-2881293 GCF_000334495.1 Tupaia belangeri chinensis | reverse complement strand
ACTATTGCTCTTTTCAAAACTAGCTCATTAATTCACTGATCAATTGTTATTTGTTGGGTTTCTAAAATATTTACTTTACCTTATTAATGTTTATTCATACTTACCTATAATTTAGTTAAAATTTTTGATATGGAAAGTAAATGTTTGTGGAAAAAATATAAAAATAAATAAAAAAATGAAAATAAAAGGATTTGTTCCTAAAATTCTATTTTATTTTTGTTATCATTTGTGATTAAAAGCTTGTAAGAAAAGTGTATTTTTGTAATATTAGTTCAGTTGTTTCTTACAAGTTTTGAAACATTATGTTAGCAAATAAAGGGCTCTCAATTTTTAAGAAAATTTTAATTAACCCTTTGGTATCATTTTCTGGTTTCTTTTTATTCAGATAGTATTACAATTTATTCATTTAATGAATTTGTTGAATTATTTTGTCCTTACATGATAATTTTTTAAGTATTCCATGGACAGTAGTACATGGGGTAATAACTCTAATTGTGTTCTTAATGAAATAAGATAGGTATAAGTAAATACATGTTTATATATGTATTTTAATTTAGTTCCTAAATACAATACTTGGCACCAAACATGGTACTTGGCACAGAATGATTACATGATTTTTAAATAAATCAATTATACTATTCCAATCCACCATGTATCTGCCTACTTTTTACATATACAGTTCATTTAGTGTGTGTGTAAATATATACACACATATTATATATATATATTTAAGTTTTATCCATAGGACATGTGAACTAGCTTTTGAGACATAAAGAGAGGGAAAGTGAGAAATCACTCCTCAGAGAGGATGGCCATATTGCCGTCCCTTAGGCATTTTCTTCTCAAGATTCTTGGCATGTATGCATATGGGCCTGGTGTGATTTTCAAGCCTCTGAATCTGGGACTGAAAATGCTGTTGACCTTTTTGGGAATCCAGCACCTCAACCACCATGCCACCTGCTGGCCCCACTACATTAAATATTTTAACTTTTGTGCCAGCTCCTTGGCCTGGTGGTTAGGGAAACCAGATCTTACATGGCCAACCACATAGTTTAAGTCCCACTGTTCGAATATTCTACTAATAAAGTAGACATAGGGACCAATGAATGACCCTTGAATATTTAGCAAGTTGATTTCTCTCTCATTCTCTCTTTTTCCCTGACTCCACATGTCCTTGTTTCTAGGCTGTCTGTTATGGCCACTCAATAAGGCTGAGCTTGAACTCGCCTGTTGTAGACTAGCATAGCATCTGCAGTCCATGCCTAAAGAGTAGTGATTTTGAAGCCTTTAATCTCTCACCTGTGCAATTCATTCTCTCCTTTGTGTTCAGTTATAATGTAATCATTTTTGAATCATGTATATAAGACTTTTGATTGGAAATATCCCGCCCCCCAGAATTCTGTATTCACTGCTACATTGTTGTTTTTTTCCTCTTTAAATTTATTTATTTTTTACATTAATTCACTATACATCATTACAGCATACAAATGAATTTTCCATCCAAAATACACTGTGTATTGGCTCAATCAAGCACATCAACATACATGTTATCAGCAAATAATTTTCCAATTCTTATGTCTTGTATACCTTGTTTTTTGTTTTGCCATCCTTGATTCTCTATCTCTCTGCCATGTCCCACCCTCCTCCCACATTGTCTCTGGTATCCATGGTTGCTTTCTATGCCTTCCCCCCCCCATTTAATTGATTTGCTAATGAACTTAATTAGTCTAAATATATCCAATAGCTAGCACAGCTGATGTATACCTATACATGAACCCAAGTCTGACTTTATGCATAAACCTCAGAATTCGAAAAGTCCAATTCCACTGTGTGTTTTCTAATCCTAAAACTGAAAAAAATGGCTTTACCGTGGTAAGCTGTTTGCTTTTTGGTTTTGTTTTTGTATTCCCCGTCTCTGGAAACTTGTACTATTTCCTATCCTGCAATACCGTCTTCTGAAGTTTCACATTATTTTATCTTAGTGTACTACTTCTTTCTTATATTGCATACTGAGTGGGTCCCTTTAATCTCAGAACTCAAGTCCTTTAATTCGGGGAAATATTGTTGAACTGTTTTGTTTGTTTGTTTTTTGGAGAGGTTTTTGCTATAGGGCGCGTGCGCTCACCAGACAGACAGAGAGAGACAGAGAGATAGAAAGCGAGAAATCACCCCCCAGGGGGGATGGCCACGCCGCAATCCCTTTTCCTCCATTCTCCTCTTGGGATCTTGGGCACGCACGCACACACGCCCGGCGTGAATTTGAGCCACCGGGTCCGGGATTCGAACCGCGGTTGACTACATGGAAGTCCAGCAACATAGCCATTACGCTAATTGCTGGTCCCACCCCTTTTTATTTTTAAAACTTAGATCCCATAGTGTATGTATACATATGAGTGGAGTCCAGCGACATAGCCATTATGCTAACTGCTGGTCCCGAACTGTTTTATTTTTTATCATTTTTTATACAAATTTTTGTTACCTCTTCCTTTCTGAATTTCAAAATATTGAGATGCTGACTTTCATACACTAATCAATTTATTTTCTTTTCTCTGGTATTCTCCATTACCTTATTTCTGCTTTATATTCTTCTACTAAATATACATATATATGTGTGTGTGTGTGTAAAACAAATGTTTATCTGTGCATAATTTTTTGATTTTCTACTTTTAAAAAATATTTGAGAACTCCTCTTATTCTATGAAGATTTTCATTTAATAAATATCTCATATTTGTTTTAATGATGTTATATGATCTCATATTACTCTGAGGATATTAAATTGTGGTTATTTTTGACAATTTGTTTAAGCTTCTGATATCATGGAGACACTTGGCAGCTTAAATAAAATGTTAAGAGGTTGATTGTAGGGCGAGTAGCAGCAGCACAGAGGTAATGCAATGCTCTGTGAGGCTGGACTCGTGAGGAAGTCCCCAGTTCCCTTCCAGGGGTCTCCCTGTGCATGCCTGGTGCAAATGGGCATGATCCCCACTGGCAGAAGCTGGGGCTGGATCGCAGTGTGGGGACCTTGTTGGGGGTGACTAGCTTTCTCTTTTTTTATCTCTGTGTCTGTGTCTCATGAAAGGTATAATAAAATGAACCTAAAAAATTATGTCTGAAGATCTTTAATAAACAAATAGAGAACTTGACCATGAATTGATAGAGTTGCTGCTGAATTTCTTTGGGTAACTTCCAAGTGTGTGTGTGTGTGTGTGTGTGTGTGTGTGTGTGTGTGTATGTAATTTTGTCAATCACCCATACGCTCGTTCTCATTCTTGATTTTACATCTTATTATTTTTCTATATATTATTTCCTACATGTTTGTCTTTGGGACATCTTTTAATTCCTGTAGCTGGCTATATTTTCACCAGTAATGATTCTATTGTTACAAACAATGTCATTTTTAATTCTGCTACTATGTCTTGATTTTCTTAGTTTCTTTTTTTAACTTCATCCATTCCTCTTTTTATGTTTTTTCAATTGCACAGTTTTTGTTTTTGTTTTTGTTTTTTAAGAAAGATTTTTGCTGTTTGGTGCATGGACTTGCCAGAGAGACAGAGAGAAAGAAAGTGAGAAATCCCTCCCAAAATCTTGGGCACACATGCACAAGAGTCCGGTGTGAATTTTAAGCTGCCAGGTCTGGGACTCAAACCGTGGTTGCCTATTTGGGAGTCCTGTGACATAACCATTACATCATCTGCTAGTCCCTCAATTGGATTTTTTAAAAATCAGTCTGTCTTAGTTTCTTCTTTTGATTCAGAGAGGGTACACCTTCTTGAGCTCTTGTGTAAATACCAAGTATTAACTCTTAATGGTGAGAGTATGACTTTTATTATTAATTTCTTCCATTTTAGCTATAATTATGTTTTTCTTTCATATTCCCTAGCTGTTTTTTGTTTTGTTTTGTTTTAATCTTTCTTTCATAAAAGAGAGAGGGAAAGTTCACCCTGAACAGGTTCTTCACATGATGATCCACTCCTAACTTTCAGCCCTGGATCACAGACCTGTGCGTGCCCAGTGTACTCAGGGAGGTCTCTGAACCAGGAACCTTCCCGTGGGAGCAGTCTAACAAAGTGTCCTGTTTTATCACTTAATCACTGCCTGACACTCCTGGTTGCTCTTTTTAACTGTCCAATTTGTAGTGTATATTCACAGTATAGTTCTTTTATTTTATCTATCCTCAATATTGAAAAAAATATGTTTCATATAGCAATATTACTTGTGGGAAAAAAACTGAATAAGAAACTTTCCTTCATCCCAGTATTTGGATCTTGTTGGGGAGTTTAAAATTCTTTTCTAGTCTAAAGTTTGTAGAAGTGACTGACATTTAACAGCTCCTAACATAATTCTCACGTCTTGTAGGCAGAGAATTTGTTAAGTGAATTATTGTTTGAGATCCTCTCCACATGGCACACAGACACAGTTGGGTACCTGCACTTCATTCATTCATTCATCACAAAATTAGCTGCAGCTTATCATGTGGAGCAAATGATTCTATGCTTGAAATCCATGATGCTTCCTTCCATTGAAGGGGGATGATATGTATAGTAAAGAGGCAGCTACTACAGCTTAAGAGCTATACGTACTAGTACATTCCAGAGGGTGTGAGATTATGCAGATAGAGCACATACTGGCTGACAGTAACCAAGAAAAGCTGAAACATAAAGGGAGAGTAATTGAACTTTTAGAAGGTGAACTACAAAAGAGAAGAAAGTGTAAGCAAAAGATGAGCAGGTGCAGAGGCTTACAATTAAGAGAGAATATCAGCATTGTATGAGAAAGAAAGGAAGAATTTTGGAGCAATAAATGTGAAGTATTCTTGCCTGTGAGGTAAGAATGGAGAGATAAGCAATGAACTGACCACAAAGGACCTTGTAAGCAATATTCAGGGGAGTTATTATCTTTAGAGTAATGCTAAGATATTGAACACTTAATTAGGAAAGTGATGAGATAACCTGCGTTGTATGAAGATCTTCTGACTTCAGAGTGGAGAACTTTTTTTTTTTTTTTGAGAGGTTTTCACTACAGGGTGCGTGTGCTTGCCAGACAGACAGAGAGAGACATAGAGACAGAAAGTGAGAAATCACCCCCTCAGGGGGGATGGTCACGTGGTAATCCCTTCTCCTCCATTCTCCTCTCAGAATCTTGGGCACGCACGCACATGTGTCCGGCGTGAGTTTTAAGCCACCGGGTCTGGGACGCAAACCTCTGTCGATTACGTGGGAGTCCAACAACATAGCCATTACGCTAACTGCTGGTTCCCAAGAGGGGGGTCTATTAATAGCTAGTTTTCCTCAAATTTGAGGTCCTAGATTTCAGACTTTTTATTTCTTTCATTTCTCTTTGCAAAATATTCACTTTCTTTCAAGGTTTATTTCTTATAATACTTTTTCAAAAAGCAAACAGAAAGCCAATACACTACTTCTAAGCATACCCCCTACATCTATAGACTCAATGATTTCTTAGTTTGCCTAGTAAATACTCGAGCTAACAGTTATTTTACCATCTTGCTTCACATGGGTCTCCATCTTTCAAATCGGTTTTCTTATCATTTACTTGATCAATAAACACAATCTGGCTCTTGTTTTGTCACCACCTTATTTTGAGAAATAGCTACATCACTGTAGATAATGAGAGCTGTTTAAAGATATGAAACCAGAACTTTAGTGTTAGTATACTGTAGATTTTATTTCTTATTTACATTAAGTTCACAATAGATTTTCCTGATTGACTCAATGATCTTCCCCAAATGATTCACAGAAATTTAGGTTGTCATCTTACGTATTTACCATCTTCAATTTGCATTTGTCAAAATAACCACTAGCATTTGCCCCAAGCCTTTAGAGTGGGGAGAATATGAACAATTTTGTGTTGGAGGATGTTATGTTCCAATCATCAAAAGATCATTAAATCTGTTAAAAATGTGTTGGCTAGAACTCAGTCATATGGCCACACCTACCTAGAAAGGAAACTGGCAAATGTGAACTGCTGAGTGCCCAAGGAAGAGAAGTGGATTTGATGAACTACCCAGTCCCTACTATACCAAATATCATTGCAATCTCTCTTGGCTTTCATTCTATGTCCTTTATATTGAGAGCAGTACTGGAGTTTTCAGTCACCAAGATGGATTATTGCTACACCTGCATGGATCCTTGAGGTCAGAGCCATTTCTGGTCAATCTATAGAATAGTCTGTGACTTCATGTCAGAAATGTACCTTCAGATTCTGAGTCCCCAGAAGGCCAACTACAACCTTGTCAGGTATAACAAGAAGAAAACAGACACAAACAAACTTGCCCTAAAGTTTTGTTCTTTAATTTGCATTAAGCCGTTCTCTAAAAAGGTTAACAGTTTAGCAGAGACAAAAATAAGATTAAAGCAACTAAGAACAGATAATGAGTTCTCTATAGTCAAGGCAAAGTTCTGATTTACTAAGTACTATCGTTTATATAGTGGTTTGTTTGGCAAAGGTTCATGTTTTAGAATTTGGTCTCCAGTATAATGGCATTAGAAGGTGGTAAGACTTTAAAGAGATGAGGCCTGGTGGGTGAGTGTTGTCACAGAAGGCAGAGAAAGTTCTAGCTCTCTGAGAAGGAGTTAGATCCCTGAGACTAAGTTATAAAAAAATGGGTGCCCCTCTGGTCTCTGCTTTCAGGTCCCTGCCATGCTACTTCTGTCAGCCATGTTGATGTTAGACCCACACTGTTTGACTTTTCAGCCACTAGAAATACAAACCAAACAAATCTATATGTTTTTATAAATCACCCCCTCTGGCATTTCTCTTAGCAACACCAATAGTGGACTTAACAACACAAGTAGGGGGATTGATAGTCCATGCAAAGCAGCTATGAGTCTCAGACATAGACAAGCCAAATGGTATGACACCTGTTAAGTCCTGACACAGATTTCAAGATTAGAGGCATTTTAATTTTTAATCCAGAAACCTGGGGCTTTATAATCAATTCACTCAATCTCCTTGGGAGTCCCATGATGTACAGGTTTTGAAAATTATCAAAGAGCTAAATGAACAAAAGGTATAGAGAGATAGATGGCCAGCCACTTAATTTTTTTCAGTAGGTGTTTATTAATAATAAAAAAAGGAATATAAATTCAAACCTAGTTTTTTCTGCTTCTTTGGCTAACAGACTCATCCTGCTTACCAAGAACAAGCTTCCTCATGACAGTTTGGCCAGGAGGAGCCTATCTGCTTTCCTGATTAAGTGTCTCTGCTGGAGCATTATTGCTTACGGTGAGCATTGTTCTTTTTAAAAATGTACTTTGTGGTTGTTGAGTATCACCTTCCCTCAGGTTAATAAGATCATCCTGTTTGGGTATTGAAAACAGCTGTGAAAATTTTGTGTACACATACTCTTTCAGTCACTAGTGTATTATAGTTTGTGGAAATAAATGCCAAGTAAGTTTATACCTCTTATTTAAATATCATCTCAAGATTTCCAATTAATTTAGCTAATCTTCTCAATTAAAAATGGAAAACTCAGGACCAGCAGATGGCATAATGGTTATGTCACTGGAATCCCACATAGTCGATGTGGTTTGAGTCCTGGACCCAGTGGTTTAAAACTCATGCCTGACGTGTGTGTCCAAAATCCTGAGAAAAGAATGGAGGAGATGTATTGTAGCGTGGCTGTTCCCCCAGGGGGGTGATATCTCACTTTCTGTCTCTGTCTCTCGAGTGAGCACACACGCCCTATAGTAAAAATCTCTCTACAAAATAATAAAAAGGAAAACTCAGCTTTCCCTTAGATAAAATCAGTTTTGTTGCACTTGAACAGGCTACCCTTATGTCTACACTGATGAAATATGTGGTATTGTCTCTTTAATAAATTAAAAGCATTCTGGAGCCTAGATGTGAAGTCAAATGTACACAATTGTAAAGGACTTGGCTAGAGGCAATTTAGTTATTTTTGCTCTTAAGTATGACTTCTTGTAGAGTCATTCCAATTGTTCACTTCACAATTAATCAAGAAGACAAGCTAAAAGATCAAATTAATAGGCCTTGGCTAAACTGGGAGCATTCCAGCATTCCAGAGATCTGGCTATGTATTAACTCCATTCTAAGGAAAACTCTCTCTCTTTTTTTTTTTTTGTTTTTGTTTTTGTTTTAAAGGGATGTTGACTATAGGGAGTGTGCATTCACCTGAAAGACAGAGAGAAAGTGAGAAATCGTCCCTCAGGGGCAATAGCCACGCTGCAATCTCTTCTCCTCTATTCTCCTCTGCAGACCTTGGGCATGCACACATGTGCCTGGCGTGACTTTTAAGTCTCTGGGTCCATGACTTGAAACACGGTTGACTACGTGGGAGTCCAGTGATATAACCATTATGTCATCTGCTGGTCCCTAAGGAAATGCCTTACAATACTACCTGCCTAATAGGTACTTAACAAATATTTGATATTGATGATGTTAACCACTGTACTTGAATAAATGGAAAAACAACAGAAAAATAATTTAGTTGGGCTAATATTATTCTGCCTTTTAAGGCAGAAATATAATGTTTCTTGTCACCGAAATTTGCTTTCACCCCCCAATGTTCAGATGCCACATAATTAGCATAGCCATCAACACAACTCAGTACTTCCTCACAGAATGGCTGTAGATGCACTTGTAGGTTGAGATGAATTCCCAACATGCTGAGCCATGTGATTTGTCATATTAGCGTAGATGTCAAGTGCCTAAACTTTCTCTGTGAAAAGTATTTTCAGAGCTTTTGCTCAAGAAGTCATAAAGAACATATGTGGGAGATGATTGTTATTTATTTGGTAAATCATAACTACTGTGAACTTCTTTTTAATAAAAACACCTACACCAATTAGTTCACATTTTGTATCAAAGTGATTATTTCCAAACCTCATTTTCTCTAATCAAATTGTTGTTTGTTACGGAAACATGGCAAGCTGTCAAGTGAATGAAATGTCTTTTTCTAATCCTGACTTATTAGTATAATTTTTCCCTTCAAGATAGGCAGTAAAAATATCCATGGGAGCTATAATTGGCTATGGAATGAGACAGTCGCCTCTGGCAACTGAGGTGAAATAGGTTGGCTGTTGAATTGTAAAGACCCTATTTTTTTTTTTCTCTTCCTCTTGTCCCTTCCTCCTACCTCATCCACATGGATAAGGTTATCAACAGTCCCCACAGAAGGAAGTACCATAATGCTCTAACTTGTATTGGAGCTCTGTTTTCTCCTGATTAATTGTGTGAGTTTGGAAAATGACTTTACTTCTTTAAGGACGAGTTTCCTCATCTGCGAATTGAGGATAATACCACCTTCTGTATTAAAGTACCTGAAAAGAATCACATATAGTGCATATAATGTGCCTCACAGGAAACAAGACACTAAATAAATGGCAGTAATTATTATGATAAATTGCTATGTTGTAGGAAATAACAATTTAGCTAATTTGAATTACATGGCAAACGAATCCCACCCTCCTTCCCAGGGGAAGACCACACTTACTCCATGGTCAAAATATTAAATGTGAATTTTAATCCCAGAGTAAAATTTTATAGCCAGCCATCAACTCTAGATAATGGAGGTTGATAATGGAAGTGCTGACAAATCTTTTGATGTTTTCAGGAATGTAATGGGCTTCTTAAGGAACTAGAGTTGCAAGGTAAGCTGTTTACTCTTTTCTGCTAAGGAGGCAATTATGCAGGCCTGTAGGAGAAGTTTATAATATGATTAAACAGTCAACATTAAATCAAATGGTGATTGAATCCCCAAGAGGCACTTTACCTTCACAGTACTTTTGAGTTACTGAATTGTATTTTCAAATGTCTTTGCGTTAGACTATGGGGAAGAAATTGTCAGTGTTTCTAAGACACTATTAAACTTGGTTGATGGAAGGATGACTTATTTTTAAATATTTCCTAATTTTAGTATTTACTGAATGAGAAAAATTGTTTCTATTTGCATTTTTTAAATCTTCAAAATAACTAAATAACTGGCCCGAACAATGTACTGAATGTTTGCTTATGTTAATTTGCATCAGATTTACATTTGATACACTGCAAAGCAATTTGTACTAGCACATGTAACTAACACATTGAATTTGTGTAATAATTCAATTTGCAATTTATTTAAAATATGGTAAATATTAGTATTTTTACAAGCACCAAAATATGTGTGTGTGTATGTGTGTGTGTGTGAATCTGTAAATAATGATTTTTGAAAAGATATTTTTGCCCTAGGGCACAGGCGAGAGAGACAGACACAGAGGGAAAATGAGAAATCAACCCCCAGGGGAATGGCCACACCTCAATCCCTTCTTCTCCATTTTCTGGGATCTTGGGCATTCATGCACATGCACCCAGTATGATTTTCAAGTCACTGGGTCCAGGGCTTGAACCCTAGTCAACCATGTGGGAGTCCAGAGTGTAACCACTATGCCATCACCTGTCCCCCAATATTATGATTTTTATATTTAATATTTGGAAGATTTATTTACTATAATTATGTCTGCATAAAATAAAAATCTATAGTCTTTTATCTTCCCCTTTGTATTTATTTACATTAAAAAGTTAAAAATATAAGGGAAAATAAATTCTACTTTAATACAGATCAGTTCAATTAATACAAGAATTATATAGAATTGAGAATGTCATATATGTTATCTAAGACTCAACATATCTAGTTAAAATGAAAAATAAATAAAGATTAAATAAAAAATGAAGAATGTTTCAAGTTTCTTTTGAATTTTAAGAGATCTTTTTATTATAGGGCATGTGTGCTTACCAGTTAGATAGAGACAGAGAGAAAGTGAGAAATCACTCTCTGGGGAAGGATGACCATGCTGCAATCCCTTCTCCTTCATTCTCCTCTTGGGTTTTGGGTAAGCACGAATACACATGCATTGTGATTTTAAAGCTTGTGGGTGGTGGGAAGCAGTAGGCCACATAGGGGTTAAGGCTCTGGACTCCCACGCAGCCATCTCAGGTTCAAGTCCCAGACCAAGAGGCTTGAGACTCATATAGGGTATGTGTGTATGCATGCCCAAAACCACAAGAAAAGAATAGAAGAGAAAGTTATCTCCCCCTGTCCCCCTGTGTGTGTGTGTGTGTGTGTGTGTGTGTGTGTGTATGGGGGGGTGATTTCTCACTTTCTCTCTCACTTTCTCTCCGAAAAGCACATGTACCCTACAGAAATAATCTATTTAAAGTAAACAAATAAATAAAAAAGACTATGGCTCTGAGACTTGAACTACAGTTGGCCATGTCAGAATCCAGCACCCCAACCACCATGCCACTTGCTGGCCCCTCAAGTGTTCAATATTTAATAAGTTTTTGAAATTCTGTCCATGATGAGAGCATTGTGTTTCTATAAATTAAACAATCTTAATAAAGATAAGAGAATGTTTATTGATAGATAACATACTGTAGTGGTTAAAAGTATGTAAGTTACTTAAGATCTAATGTCTGATCTTTCTCAACTAGCTTTGTAACTTTTGACGAGTTAGTTAAACTCTCTGAGTCTTGGTTTTCTTATCTATAAAATGAGTTTATAATACATCTTGCAGGGACCAGCAGATGGCATAGTGGTTAACGAGCTGGAACCCACATGGCCAACTTTGAGTTTCAGATCCATAAGCCTGAGAAACATGCTGTGTACATGTGCATGCATTCCCAAAAATACTGAGAAAAAAGTGGAGAAGGGATTGTGGTGTGGTCCTCTCCCTCGGGGGCAATTTCTCACTCAGCCTCTCTCTGACAAAAACATCTTAAAAAAAAGAAAAAGAAAGTTTTTTAAAAAAATGTATCTTCATTTTGTTTAGAGAATAAAGGGATTTACATATGAAAGTTCTTGAAACTGTGCCTAGGAAAGAATACTTGCTTATTAGACATGCCTATGTAAGAATGTATTAAAAAATCTAGGTCTCAAGGTTTTCATTTTTAAAATTTTAGATAATGTTCTATATTATTAATAGAGGCTCAGAATAATAACTCACAGTCACTTTTTTTCTGTAGCAGGTGCAGCCTAGAAAACAGTACTGCATTTCTTTATATCAATCTCACTTTCTTTTGAAAAATAAGCTCAGAATTGGTGGACATTAGTGTAGAGGTCCTTGAGGTTCAGTGTATGTCAGAACCACATTCATGACTTGTTCAAATACAGAGTACTGGACCCCATCATGAGAGAGTCTAAGTTCTGAGCATTTTTCTCTGTTTTTATTATTTATTTAATGTTATTTATTATTATTATTACTATTTAATTTGACCAGAGAGAGAGAGAGATAGAAAGTGAGAAAGCAAGTCACCAGATCCTGGATTTGAACCATAATTGGTCATATGGGAGACCAGTGCCTTAACCACCATCCCATCTGCTGGCCCCAAGACTGTATTTTTCACAAGTTCTTAGATGATGATGATGTTGCTGTTTTTGAAGCCACATTTTGATAGTATCTGTCCAAAAGAATAACTTGGAGCAAAAAGGGAACCATTTGATAACAGAAACTATTTTATTTCTGCAAGTAGATAAGAAATTGCATTAATGCCATTTGTGTTCATATTTGACAAGCTAGTAGATATGTAAAGGATATTTATCTCAATGACAGGTTCTGCTTCTTAAGAAGTCCCTCTTTGTAAATCATTGTGGTTTGGAAACATCTCTAACCAAATTCAGTTAAGGAATGCTCCATGTTTTTGTAGCAGAAGATAACTAAGGGAGAATAGTTGGGTAAAGGATTAAAAGAGTTGAAAATCCCTTTAAGTCTTTGATTGACAGGCTAATAATACTCACCTCACAGTTGAACAGGGAGGAGCCAAGCCTCCCCACCTATAGATGTTTGATGACTGCAGTGTCATTTACATATTATTTTAGGAAAATTCATTTTTTGGAGAAAATGGAAAGAAATAGAGATTTAGATTGGGATGGAGGCTATGTTCATGGGACACTTTTGAATAGTGAAGGAATAAAAAAGAGGGAGAAGGCACAGCAGAGAGAGACAGAAAGAGAGACAGTCACAACTTTACATGGAGGTAAGTGTAGTTTTGGTTGGGACCTTGGAGACATAATGTTCTTGAGAGGAAGCAACGATTTTATGGGTAAGCTATTAGATTAAGTTTCTGACTCTGAATCGATGTGGTTTAGGTATCTTTTTCTTGCACTGCACCAACTCAGAAACAAAAATCAGTACTGGTCCTCATGCCTCAAAAGAAAATTCACACTACTATCAGTTCAACTAGAATTTCATGCCCCCAAATCACCTTTAGATAGTTTTTTGTTGTTGTTGTTTTGGTTTTGGTTTTGATAGAGATTTTAGATATAGGGCATGTGTGCTTGCTAGAGAGACAAAGAGACCAAAAGCCAGAAATCAATCCTGGGGGGGGGATGGCCATTTGCAATCCTCTTTTTTTCCAGTCTCCTCCCAGGATTTTGGGCATGCATGCACACATTCCTGGCATGAGTTGCAAGCTACCAGGTCTAGGACTTGAACAGTGGTTGGCCGTATGGGAGTCCAGCAACGTATCCACTATGCCAACTGCTGGTCCCTCACCTTTAGATAATTTTGGGCAATTTTTCTTCTTTCCTTTTAGCTTCCAAGTTCTCTTCTCTTCCTTCTCCTTTCTCCTACTTCCTCTACTCCATGTAAAACTTGTGTGTACAAGAAAACAGGGTTAAGACAAATGTCATGTGATTTTTTTTTTTAATGACTCATTTTGTTTTATCTAAATGATAGCTGCTATGGTTTATGCCCCACCATCCTCAAATTCATGTGTTGGAATTCAGTCATGAAAGTATTAAGAGGAAACCTAACACCCTGTGGTTTTGAAAGGTGAAGCCTTTGGGAGTGATTGTATGATTAGGGTGGGGCCCCAATGATTGACTCCTGGTGGGCTTATGAGGAGAGAGAATGAGACTAAGAAGAGACATGTTGGAATATTGACTGAGCTCTCCTGCCCACTGCTATGCTCTGATGCAGCCAGAAGAACCCCACCAGAGGTGGCCCATGCACCACAAAACCATGAGCTAAATACATCTCTGTTTTTATAAATCACCCACTTTTGGGCGTTTCCTGTTTTAGCAACAAAACAGACTAGAACAGAATAAAATAAGGATGTACTATAATTTGGAAATATTTTTTTAAAAAAAAGACACAGAGGGACCAGCAGATGGTGTAATGGTTACATTGTTAGACTCTCATGTAGTTGACTGTGGTTTGATTTCCAGACCCGGCAACTTCAAGCTCACACTGGGCGTATGTGCATGCGTACCCAAGATCCCAAGAGGAGAATGGAGGAAAGGGAATGTGGTGTGGCCATCCCCTCGAGGGGTGATTTCTTGCTTTCTGTATCTCTGGTGAACACATGCTCCGTAGCAAAAATCTCTCTAAAAAATAAAAATAAACTATTTTTTTTAAAGGAGATTGAAATTGAAGAGAAATGGAGAGAAAGAATTTTTAAGACAGCACTATCCAGGCTATACTTAGTGGCCTATACTTATTCTTTTTTCTTTTTTTTTCAGAGATAATTTTTGCTATAAGACATGTGCACTCACCAAGAGACAGAGAGACAAAAAGAGAAAAAAAGTGAGAAATCACCACTTAGAGGGATGGCCACACTGCAATCCCTTCTCCTCCATTCTCCTTTTGAGATTTGGGGCATACACGCACACATGCCCAGCATGCATTCCAAGCTGTTGGGTCTGGGATTCAAACCATGGTCAGCCATGTGGGAGCACCTTAACCATTATTCTACCTACTGGCCCATATTTATTCTTTATTGTCTTATTTGGAAACATGAAGGCAAACATCTATGAACACAGAAAGAGAAGCTGTGGGATTGTACATAGACAAAGACAGGACTCTGAAATATAGTGAGGATAGAAAAACATGCTGAATGGGAGTACTTGGTGCTACTTACCCAGAAGTTGGCCAATTTGGGGAAGGACATAATGAAGCTCATTTTTTCCAAACATTACAACATTTCTGAAAATGGTAGGAGTGGTTTCATTATGTAATAACATTTTATGTATATTATTTCTGCTGAACAAGGCAAGTCTTGAGTGATCCTTCTCTCATTAATCTAGTGAGTACCCACTCTTTCTCTAATATTTCACCCACATGGATTTCCACATACTGCATCCCACAGAACCTTTGTCCATTGCAATTCATGTCTCATCACATCCCACCCTTTTCCATCCCCCAGAAACTCTTAATCACGATTGGCTTTCTATACCACTGGTATAGCCCTTGCCACTGGTTTAGTTTCTTTTTTTGTCATCATTCATTGCGACATTTACTAAGAACCTTCTTTATGCTATATAGTGAGCCATAAGCTAGAAATTCAATGATAGGTGAGGCAGACCTATAACCTGCCCTATTGGAGCGTACAATAAGCAAATGATTATAGAAATGATACACTAATAAATGCCAAGAAAACAAAATGCAGAGTTCTTTAATAGCATCTAAGAAAGAATGAGAACCTAGATAAATAGCTTAAATCTCAGCTAGAATCTCAGGTGGGAGAGGAATGAAGAGAAAGAAAAAGAAAGTTTCAGGTGGTGGTAAAAATGACAAGTTTAAACTCTCTGAGTTAGGAATAAGTTTTACATTCTCAAGAAGTCAGAGGAACACCAGAGTGAATGAAGTATGGTGATAGGGAAGGGGTCTGATGAGAGATGATGTTACAGAGATAATAAAAATTTATACTAAAATTAGAGACCATATGAAGAACTTTGGATGCTATCCTAAGGCCAGGGCAAAAAGAAGAAGGA
>NW_006159967.1:2853587-2865547 GCF_000334495.1 Tupaia belangeri chinensis | reverse complement strand
AACAGGAAAGGAGAAGAGGAGGAGGAGGAGGAAAAAAAAAAAGAAAAGAAAATGAAAAAAGTAAGCAAGGTCAACAACTGTATCATTTTATCTAGACATTCCTAGTTGTTGCCAAAATGGGATAAATGGTTTCATTATGTGATTATAAGAACTTATATACATTATTTTTATTGAATACAGCAAGGCAAAACTGACACTTTGGAGTGGCATTAATTCTTAGTTTATAAAGGTTAACGTGTGTTGAGTAATGCTTCACATATTCTGCTCTAAGATGCTTTTGTTGCCCATAAGCAATATGAAGCCAAAGTGCAAAAATGTTTAAAAACAGAAAGGTAAGAGGAAGTCACTAGATCACAAAACAAAGTTAAGGAAACACCAATTCTAGTGCATTCACAGATACTTCGTATTTAATTGGAGATTTTGGTCTCCCTAAATGTGGGATATTATTTTGTAAGGAGAACAGCTGCTAAGATCCATCTATGTATCATGAGACTATGCTGAAATGACAAAGCTGTTTGCAAATGTTTCCTTCCTTTTTGTTTGAGATATTTTTAGGAGTGAATCTCAACAATGTAGCTATAACACCTGAAATCTTGATGCTGTTTTGTGCAGGAGTTCCTAATGTGTGTTCCATAAAATACAGCATTTAAAATAGCACAGTCCTTCAAAATGTGTGTGTGTTTTAATTCTATATGTGTGTCTTCCAATAAACATAAAGAAAAGTTGAAAAATAATCACTGAGAAAATTTTAAATGTTGACATTGGAATAGATTTTTACACTTGGGTTATTAGTTTTGATTTTTTTTTTTGGTTAGTTTTTTAACTTTTTGCCATAGGGTGCATGCTCTTACCAGAGAGACAGAGTCATAGAGAGGGAAAGTGAGAAATCATCCCCCCGAGGAGATGGCCACACTGCAATCCTGTCTCCTCCATTCTCCTCTTAGGATTGTAGGCACTTTTACATACATGCTGAGCATAATTTCCTTTCTTTTTTTTTTAATTAATATTTTTATTTTACATACTTTCATTGAACATTACTACAGCATACAAAATGCAATTTTCCAGCCAGAATACACTGAAAAGTGGCTTAATCATGCATGTTATCATCAACAAATAATTTTCCATTTTTTGTTTCATATATATATATTTTTTTCTTTTTTTTCCCTCCCTGTTTCTCACCCTCTGCCATTTCCCATCCTCCTCCCACCCTGTCTCTGGTATCTGCAGTTGCTTTTCATTCCTTTATTCTTTCCCAAATTGTATTGATTCACAAAATATCATAATTAATCTAAATACTTTCAGTAGTAAGTTCAGCTGATATATACATATCCCTGAACAAAAGTTTACTTTAGGCATGAAACTCTGTGGGTAGAAAGAATATACTATAAAACAGCACATAGCTGAGGCTATATGGCTTACTGTAGTTACTAAATAGGTATTTTAAAATACATTTTTTAATTTAAAGAAAGGCAGTTCTAGCTTTAATAAATCAAAATCAAAAAATGTTAAGAGAACTTTGCTTGATACTTAAAGCCAGGAAACAAGTTAGGATTCTGTACGAATAGTAGGTTCATGGACCTGTCCACAACTCAGGAGAAGACAAAACTCCTTAATACCGGAAAACAAAGCATAAAAGGTCAATAATGTTTTAGTCAAAAGTCATAAAATTTATTTCACCAGTTCAAGCTCATGTACTTTATCTTCCACTGTGGTCCGAACTTTCTTTTTAAATTCTGGAAGATAATGTTCAACTCTGGACTTGTCCCTACTGTTAAGCTAGTCATTTTCTTAGTTGTTTTAGAATTCTTATTTCTGTGTTTCTGACTTTAGTTTTCCGGGGATAGAACTCCCTTCAGAACTTTTTTTTTTTTTTTTTGGAGAGGTTTTTGCTATAGGATGCGTGCACTCAGCAGAAAGACAGAGAGAGACAGAGAGACAGAAAGACAGAAAGCAAGAAATCACACCCCCGGGGGGGATGGCCATGCTGCAATCCCTTCTCTATTCTCCTATCGGGATCTTGGGCATGCACACACATGCACCTGGTGTGAGTTTAAGCCACTGGATCCAGGACTCGAACTGTGGTTGGCTACATGGGAGTTCTGCAACATAGCCATTACGCCAACTTCTGATCCCACCTTCAGAATTTCTTAGAAAGCTGGTGTTGGTAAATTATTTCAGGTGTTCTTTATCTGAGAATGTTCTTGTCTTCTCTTCCCACATGAAGGATAATCTTGCCAGATGTAGTATTCTAGTTGAAATTATTTTTCACTCAACACTTTGAAAATATTTTCCCATTCTTTCCTCAATCATTTTGTTTCCAATGAGAGATCTGCTGTTAGCCTGATGTAATATCCTTTGTAGGTAATTTGACGTTTCTCTTTTGCCAGTCTGAGTATCCTGTCTTTGTGGTTTTGGTTGTTCTAGCTATATAATGTATCTTGAAGATCTTCTTAGATTGATCCTATTGGGAGCCCTTTGTAATTTTTGGGTCTGGAGCTTTGTATGTCTCTCTAGGTTTGGGAAGTTTTCTTCCAGGATTTCATGGAATAGATTGTCAATGCCTTTAGTCTCTTCACCTTCTGGGATACTGATTATCTAGATGTTTGGACATTTAATGGTATCTAGTATTTCTCTTATATTATTCTCATTTGGACAGCTATTTACTCAGTCTTTGTGGTGGATTTTGCTAGTCCAGTGATTCTGTCTTCTACATCTGAGATTCGATTTTCTGTATATTCTAGCCTGCTTTCAATACTTTCAAAGGAGGTTTTCACTTCCTGTATTATAGCCTTCATCTCCAACAGTTCCATTTGATTCTTTTTTATGGTGTGTATTTCCTCTTTCATCTCTCTCAAGAACTTCCTCACCTTCTGGAACTCATTGGCTTTTTTCTTCTGGTGTTCATGATCTCTCTTCTCTTCCATCTCTGTTAGTTTTGCCACTATGAAAACTCTAAATTCTTTATTCAACATTTCCATGAGTTCCGTTGTACTGTCTGTGGATAAAGAGGAGTTATTCTTTTCCCTAGGGGGTGAGGTATTTTCTTAATTTCACATATTTCTTGTGTCCCTGTGGTGATTTCTAGTCATCTGATGAGTTATTCGTTTCTTCCTAATTTCTAGAAGATCAATCTGAACGATCAGAGACACACAGGAGGATGTGGTCTGCAAACTCTTTGGCATTGCATTTTCCTACCTTTGTGTTGCAGATTCAGTAGGAGCTGAGGAATATGAGGACCTAAACAGTATTCGAATTTCCATAACTATTCACGTAGACTTGTCTAGACACTCAATGGCTGGAGGCAGGGTAAATTCTCAGCAGAACATTTTCATTGCTCTCATCTCTGAAATTACTATATCTCAGCTCTTATGGCAGTCTCACTCTTCTCCCTAGCATAATTTTCAAGCCACTGTTCTAGACTTGAATAATGGTCTACCATATGGAAATCTAATGCCTTATTCACCACGTCACCTGCTGGCCCATTAGCTTCCATTTCAATTGCAGATCATACCCTGAAAATACTTAGGCCCTAGACCCTTAGAGGAATGATGAAAATATCCACTCAAATGGGATTTTTTAAATGTAATGTTTTCCAAGTGTGAAGTGAGATTGAATGGGAAGGAAAGTAATTCTCCATCTAGAGAGAGGACTGATATGACAAATAGCACTAAAATTATAAAAATAGTTGCTAAAATTTAGTAGCCTTTGCAATCTGGAAGAGCAGAGGTGAGAGTATCTACTAGAATGTAGTAGTTGACCAGGGGCCCTTGCTCTCTGCAGGAAAATCTGCTATATTTGTCTGTCAGATATTTTCTGTCATCTGTGTTCTGCCTAAGAGGCTATGAAGATGGAAGAGAAAAGTAAGTTTGGTTCATTTCTGATAATATGAACTGAAAGGAATTTCACAATATTGTTGTTCTTGAAAAATGTCTTTTGCATTTCAAACAATTGGTTTGCAATTGGACTTTTGGTATATTCACGAACTGGGGCCCAAATTGTACTGAATAATGCAAAGGAGTAGTTATAGCCTATAGGAAGATCTGTTATTCCACATCGTTGGAGTTCAGTGACATAGCAGTCATGCACCTGGAGATAATCTTCAGAAATTGCTTAGCACCTGCTTAGTCATTTATCTACATTCTATATTAACACTCCTTCAGTTTATCCATATCAAGGTTTCTTTCAAGTGCTTATTGATACTCTTATCTTGTCTGCTTAATTAAGCACACTATTGACAAAACCTGGATTTTATTTAATCTAGCCTAGTAGTAGTTAGAAGGATGCTCAATTGCTTATGAACCTCAGCCAAGACATGAAAATAGGAACCTTATGGTGACTAGTCAATATTCTGGCATGAATTACCTGCCAGGCACTGTATGACCACTGAGTAAGAGTGTCTCTGAAATCCTTCTAATAACTTAATGAGATAAGTATTTTTTTTATTTTTATTTTTTATTTCTTCCATGAGCAAGAAAAGCAACACCCCTAACAAGATCTTGATATCTTCAAACTTCAGCAAGTTCCAGGTCTTGCCTGGCATGCCTGGCATGCCTGGCATACTCAAGAGAGGTATCTAGACTAGAAAATGGAAACATCTCATGTGGCCTTGGCCTTGCGGAGTGTTGTATATTTACCACTCCTCCACCATCCAGTCCCTAATAAGAGTATTACTTTTTTATTCACATCTAACAGATATAAAAACAGAGACCAAAGTCACGTAGCTAGTAAGTTGCATAGCCAGACTTCAGACCCAGACATTTTATTTCAAGAGCTTGCTCTTAATTTCTCTGCTATGTTGTGAGCTGTTTACATCTGTCTAGGAGGTGATGCATTCATTCTCATCAAATTGATTTGAAGCAGAGTTGAGTAGTCAGCCTGGGAAATCAAAAATTACTATCTTATCTTCCCCAAGTGATGATAAACTGTTTTTCAAGGATTGGTGCCTTTAACATGTTTTATCTCTCATTCCGTCTAGAAAAGTGTTCTGTACCTTCTTAGAAACTCAATAAGCATTTACTGACTCAAAACTAACATATATGTATTAAAGCAGCTCTTTGAGATACATCTTTTCTATCAAAATAGTTAATGACTCAATAAAATAGTCGCAGATAGGTGCATACCTTTTTGTTGTTGTTCTCGTAGTGTGTGCTTATTTATCAACAAGACTCCATTCAATGCCATTCACTGGGTTGCTGCCTAGAACATTAAATATGTGCATTAGAAATACTGTCTGGGATTAATTTACAAATGGCATATACATTTGAAAAAAATGAACATTAATAACTGTTTAAAATAGAGTTCTAATTCCACATGAATAAAAGAAAAACTGACATCCTTTTGAGCTAAGCCTTGTTCTAAGTTCTTTACTTTCATCATCTCATTTAACTTTTCTATGGGGGTAAGAACTGCTAATATTCCATTTGACACGTGAGGAAACTGAGATTTGGGGCAGTTAATAAACTTGTCCTTTGTCAGACAGCCAGTTAATGGTGGAGCTGGAATTTAAAACTAAGTATGTAGACTCCAGAGCCTGAGGTCTTAAACATTGCACAACACTGGATCTCTGCAGTCATAAATCATAAATTATATTTTCTTTGATGTCTAATTTCTTTGAAGCCTTTCTCCTTTTGGGTCTGCATACTAACCAGTTGTACTACATGTTTTGTGACTGTAAATTAGGTGGAATGTTAAGATTTTTATCAATATTTTTAAAAACTAAAATTAGAAAACAATCTCATTTTTATAATATTTGTTCAATGCACTTTATCTTTAAAATGCTATGCTAAAAAACTGTAGGGTTTTCAAACACATGTAACATTAATCTTTTGCTGGATAGCTCTCTCGTGTGTGTGTGTGTGTGTGTGTGTGTGTGTGTGTGTGTATTAATCAATGAAACTGGACTAAAGAGGTATAAAGAGATGCAAAGTTTTATAAGCAGTATTTTGAAACCTTAGAGGTGATGCATTTGCAACCCATAGTCTGAGAATCTGATATTACTATCTTCTGTTTAATAATATATATTTACCAGGAGTAACAGGTATTTAAAAATCTCTCTGTCTACCTCTTTCATCCGTCCTTCCTAGCTCATTTTACTGAATATTTTCTCTTTACAAGTGAAGAACATCCTGGCATGGATGTTCCTTCCACTTCCTTTAGTAGGTCAAATGTGAACATGGTGATATTTAGAGAAAAGAAAGCTAAAGACAATCTCCTTAGTCTTGTTTCTAGTCAAGGCAAAAGCTAAGGGCAATATGTGTTCTCAAAGTTTATGGATTGCTCTGCCTAGATTGCCAAGGAAGTAATCCATATAGGTATTTGGAATTGTAGACTAAGAGCAATATTCTTGGAAGTCATGCTGAATCTATTTTCACTAGGAAATAAAGAATTTCCATATCTACTTGGGGGTATGAGAATATCCATGTCCATAACAAAATTCAGAGATATGGTATGTCTTTCCATTGACAAAATGACTAAGACTTTTAATTCTTTGACTTTCTTTCCCCATAGGGTAGGTATACTTGCCAGAGAGGAGAGACAGTGAGAGAGTAAGGGAGAATCACCCTTCAGGGGAGATGGCAATGCCACAATCTCTTCTCTTTTATTCTCCTCTTGGGATTTTGGGCATGCATGTCCACGTGCCCAGTGTGATTTTTCAAGCCGATGGGTCAGGACTCCAACTTCAGTTGGCCATGTGGGAGACCAGTACCTGCTGGCCCCAATGCCTTGAACTTTTTAAGCCCTTCGTAAAGTTAGTGGCACACTGTTATGAAAAATTTCTTATTCTGTCCTCATTGTTATCCCCTAAAGTTAAAATTTTTGTTTTACCAATAAGGAAGATTACACTTTCTGAGAAATATAGGACATCAGCTTAGTAACAAATGTATACCAAGCAGAAGTGTGTGAAATGAATAATAACAACTACATGAGTCATTTAGCTGTGAAGACTGACCTATATGCGCGTAGTTGCCATGAGGGGAGAATAGGAATACAGGATAGTTTGACTAAGTAAGCAAATTGTAAAGTCACTTTACAGAGGATGCATCACCAGGGGGTTGTCTCAATGTACCAATTAACACAATCAATGCAAGATACAAATCAAATGTGAAAATCTTATACTGGTATTGAATAACAAGATTATAGACGAAAATAGACTTTCAGCTATATATTCAAGTCTGTCAGGGTTTAGTTTGTTTCTTATTCATCAGGAGCATGTCTAGATACTGTCAAGAAGGATATGATCTCTGCAATCCCCATGCCTTCAAAATAATGAACATTATTCACCAAATGCCTAATTATAGCTTAACATGTAAGTAAGACTATGGTACAATTAATACTTTTTTAAAAAAAGAATTATTTTATTTAATTTTATTTATTTACTTATTTTAATTTGAACAGAGAGGGATAGAGAGAGAGAGAGAAAGTGAGAAACCAAGCTGCCAGGTCTGGGACTTGAACTGTGGTCAGCCATGTGAGAGGCCAGCGCTCTTAATCACCACGTCACCTGCTGCCCCCCCAATAATACTTTTTATTGATTGAAGAAAGACTTCCACTGGAAGTTGAATTCCATTTTTATCTCTTGTTTTTAAAATTTTAAAATCAAACATATTTTCTATTAAATGTTGAATAGGAAATGCCCTCAAGTTTACTACATCCCCCCCCAAAAAAAAGTTAATATAGCTTTATTGAACAATTTTTGGTTAGTATAGTTTAATGACCAAACCAACTGAGATATTTTTATAAACAAATTAAAGCCAAAAGGCAAAAAAAATAAATGTTTTAATACACTGCATATGGAACCAACAATATTAATAAATATTTTAATTGTGACAGAAGTGATTTGTTATGTATTCAGTCACTATGCATACTAACTAAAAGACAAAGATAAAATAATACTTATTGTGAAATATTAAATAAAAACCACCCAATAGTGTAAATAGCAATAATATGCAAACATTTTAAAGGTTACTTTTAGCTTAATGCTACGTTATTAACAGAAAATAATGAAATATGTGCATTGATCAACTCCTCTGTCTTTAAAACATACCATTTTTGGATAAAATATGTTTTGTTCTGAAACAGATTGATATAAAAATGCATGCATGCTATAAAAGAACAAAGACAAACTGTTTTCTAAAATATTAACTTTTTTATATTCACACATTTGGATAGTGGTGAAAATAAACATTTAAAGCAATCTAGCAAGCTGCCCCAAACCTGCACAGTCCTTTTGTATTCAATCAGAACAGCAGATGCAAGGCTGCAGTGAATAATACTCTTTAAAAGCTGTATTCATAAGGCCGGTGTTGCCAGGATTTTGATGAATTTTCTCATTGCTCAAACCAAAAGTAAAATAAAATTCAAAAATGAAATAAGTAGCTATTCTTAATTTTTTAATACATGCCATCTCATCACATGGCATCTAACAATCTGTCGATTTAATTAAATCAATTCTTTTGAGCCTCAAAACACAAAAGCTTACAAATTGGTTAAACTCTGTAAAGGAGCTTATTATCATTTTTCTGGTGTACCTATAATGGGGTAGAATAATCATAGTCTAAGAAAAAATCCTGTTCAGCTTGATTTTAGCAGATACAACTTACTTCCACATTTAAATCTGTACTTAAATAATTCACCGGTATTTGATGCTCAAAATTAAAAGACAATGGTATCAATTTTTCTCCAACCTTTATAGTTCTCTATTCTCCCTTTCCTATCCTTTTCTCCTAAGCCCAGATTTAGCAGCCCTGGGATCCATGACCAAACTGTTCTCTACAAATTAAATATCTTTTACTCATTCATGTTTCTTAATACCCCAGCATTTGAAATCATTAATACCAAACTCCCAGAATAAGAAAGGAATCTGGAATGAAATGAATAGTTGAACTCAAGTACCAATTTGCAATCACTGAGTTGTAAGACAAGATAACTTATAGCCAGTAATTTATGGGGAAACCCATACAGTTTATTAAGTTTTCTTTTTTGGAGAGATTTTCACTATAGGGCGCGTGCGCTAGCCAGACAGACAGTGAGAGACATAGAGACAGAAAGTGAGAAATCACCCCCCAGAGGGGATGGTCACGCCGCAATCCCTTCTCCTCCATTCTCCTCTCTGGATCTTGGGCACGCACGCACACGTGCCTGGAGTGAGTTCCAAGCCACCAGGTTCAGGACTCGAACCGCGGTCGACTACATGGGAGTCCAGCGACATAGCCATTACGCTAACTGCTAGTTCCCACAGTTTATTAAGTTTTGGATTCTTCTTACGTAGCACAGGATAAAAAGATTTTCTACCTCATACTTCTCTTTTTTCTTTGGATTACTTCTTTGCTACATTTTACATGCAATGAAATTTACCTTAAAATTTGTTCTGTTATGTCCATTGCATCGAACTTAGAGTTCTGTAACTACCACCACAAGCAAGATAGTATATTATCTTCATCTTCAAAAGTTCATTCATGCACATTGTATTCAATTTCTTCTTCTAGAGCTCCAATACAAAGACAACACTGATCTGGTTTTTATCTCTATGTTCTTGCCTTTTCTAGAGTGTCAAATAAAAGGAACAATTAAAGGGACCAGCAGTTAGTGTAATGGCTATGTTGCTGGACTCCCACATAGTCGACCGCAGTTCGAGTCCCAGACCCGGTGGCTTAAACTCACGCTGGGCGCGTGTGCATGCATGCCCAAGATTCTGAGAGGAGAATGGAGGAGAAGGGACTGTGGCATGGCCATCCCCCCTGGGGGGTGATTTGTCGCTTTCTATCTCTCTGTCTCTCTCTGTCTTTCTGGTGAGCGCACGTGCCCTATAAAAAAAACCACGCACCAAAAAAAAAAAAAAAAAAGGAATAATTAAAAAAAAAAACTTTTCCTGAACCTTTTATTTAGTTTAATGCTTTTGAAATTCACTTGGGTTGGTGCATGTATGTTAGTGGTATTTTTCCTTTTATTGCTGAGTAATATTCCACCATATGGTTAAACCAAATTTGTTTATCTAATACCCCCCACTCTTTGGTAGACATTTGAGTGGTTTACAGTGTCTGGTGATTATGAATAAAACCCTTACAAATATTTGCCCACATGTTTTCTCTAGACATATTTATTTATTTCATTAGGTAATTATCTAGAAAGAGTTTTCTGCATCTTCTACTAAGGATATCTTTAAGTTTATATGCAACTGAAAAAATGTTTCCCAAAGTCACTGTACCAATTTGTGTTTCTACAAGAATGAGTTTCAGTTACTCTAAATTCTTGCCAAAATTTGGAATTGTCTTTTTTTTTTCTTACAGCTTTTTCACTTGCAGCAACTATAATAGCTATGTGTTGCTCTCATTGTGGTCTTAACTTGTATTTACTTTTTTGGTTTTTTAGATAGGTTTTTGCTATAGGGCGCATGCGCTCGCCAGACAGATAGAGAGAGAAAGAGAGATAGAAAGCGAGAAATCACCCCCCAGGGGTGATGGCCATGCCACAGTCCCTTCTCCTCCATTCTCCTCTTGGGATCTTGGGCACACACGCATACGCGCCCGGCATGAGTTTAAGCCACCAGGTCCGGTACTCGAACCACGTTTGACTATGTGTGAGTCCAGCAACATAGCCATTACGCTAACTGCTGGTCCCTTAACTTGTATTTTCTTAAAGATTAATGATGTTGAGTGTGTTCGTATAAACTTATATTCCATGTATATCTCTTTGATGTCTTTTCAAATATTTTGCCCATTTTTAAGTTGGACTGTCTTATTATTAAGTTTTGAGAGTTTTTATATATTCTGGTTCTTTATCAATGCAATGTTTTCAAAAAGTTTGTGGGAGATATATATTATAAAAACTATACATGTATAGCAAATCTTTTTTTCAAAAAATTCATACTTTAATCCCATTTTCAATACATTTTTAAGTCCCCTTATATTCTAGAATAATATATATTTTTTTTACTTTCTACATCCTTAGTGGAAGTAAACATTGTTATGTTGTGTGAATATCACAGAGTATACCTACATAAACCTAGATGATAGCCTACTGCACACCAAGGCTATCAACCTATACACGATGTTGCTATATTGAATATTGTAGGCATTTGTGTATTTAAACACACAAAAGATACAGTAAAAATATGGTATAAAGGATTTATTTTTATTATACTCTTTTATAGAGCATTTACCGTGAATGTAGGTTGCAAGACTAGAAGTTGCTCTGGATAAGTCAATGAGTGAGTGGTGAGTGAATTTGAAGGCCTAAGGACATTACATACTACTGTAGATATAAATAAAAAATAACTGTACTTTTAGGTTACACTACATTTATAACAATTATTTTTCTTTTATAAATTAAACTTAGTTTAGTATAAAAATTGCTTACTCTATGTACTTTTTAAATTATTTAAACATGGGCCAGCAGATGGCGTGGTGGTTAAGGTGCTGGACATTCCCACATGGCCAACCGTGGTTCAAGTCCTAGACTTGGTGGCTTGCTTTCTCACTTTCCCTCTCTCTTCCTCTCTGTATCTATTGCTGGTCAAATTAAAATAAATAAAATTAAATAATTCTTTTTAAAAAATTATTTAAACATTTTGACTCTTGTGATAACGCTTTAAAACACAAACATATCGTATAGCTGCATAAATATATTTATTCATATATTCATATCTTCCTATTTCTTCATATCTTTTATAAGCTTTTGTTTATAGTTTTAAATTTTTTTGTGTTAAAAACTAAGACACGGGAACCAGCAGTTAGCGTAATGGCTATGTCGCTGGACTCCCACGTAGTCGACCGCGGTTTGCGTCCCTGACCTGGTGGCTTAAAACTCAGGCCGGGCGCGTGTGCGTGCGTGCCCAGGATCCTGAGAGGAGAATGGAGGAGAAGAGATTGCGGCGTGACCATCCCCCCTGTGGGGGGGATTTCTCGCTTTCTGTCTCTATGTCTCTCTCTGTCTGTCTGGCGAGCCCACGCACACTCTTGCGA
>NW_006159967.1:2823445-2853573 GCF_000334495.1 Tupaia belangeri chinensis | reverse complement strand
CCCCTTAAAGAAAGACCCCCAAAAAAAAAAAAAAAAAAAAAAAAACCTAAGACACACACACACATTCATTCATGTAGGCTCACATGCGGTCGATATTATCAGTATCGCTGACTCTTATCACCATGTCTTGTCCTACTGGAAGAGAGAAAATGATCCACTTAAGACACTCAGTAAACACAGGAAGTGTGAAGCTGCTGCCAGTGTTACAGGGCATACTGTTTTATATAGTAAACTTTAAAAATTTTTAAGTAGGTAAATACACTCTAAAATAGTACTACAGTACAAAATGTGGTAGTGTAAACATATAAACCAGTAACAGTCATTTGTTATCATTATCAAATATCCATGCTCTACACATACTTGTATGTGCTATATTTCATGTGATTAGCAGTACAGTTGGTTTTCTTACACCAGTATCACTGAGTAATGTATTACATTATTATGTTACAACAGGTATGACGCCATGCGGGCCAAGACAAGGCACTAGGAATCCTTTAGCAACATTATAATTTTAAGGGATCACCGTTGTATATGTGGTCTACTACTGACTAAGTCATCATTTTATGGTGTGTGTCTATAATATACTACTTGCAGATGACTGCTAAATAAAACTAACAATTTTTATTTAAGCCACTCCACCACCTTAAATATTTTCTGTGTACTATTTTTATGCTTGTACCTTTCATCTAAGTACATATAAAGATGACAAATATGATCCAGCCACTTATGTTTATAAAACTGTTTACAGATATAAAATATTATTATTTTAGAAGTAAGTAAAATGAATAATTTTCTTAGTTTTTCTTTTCTCTTTATAACTGGATATTTATACATGGTGATTAGAACAAAGGAAAATCAAACATGATAGTAATGTAATACTCAGGAGAGAACATGATTTCATAAAAAGCTTCAGCTCCATTACTGTGATAGCTAGTTTGTCAAAATCTTTGTATGAATCATCTCTGGTTCCACTTTGACTGGATTCTTGCATTCATTTTAGTTGCCATATTTATTTTAACAGAAGGAAACCACATGTTAAAGTTTCCGTTAGAAATCTGCTTAACTTTTTCAAAGGCTCTGAATCAAATCAATTTGTTTATAAAAGAAAGATATTCTACTCCATATTTTACTTTTCCACATAAAGATCCAGTAGAAAATACATAGAATGACTGCAAGGTATGGTCTGAAGATAGAGTATATAGAACAACTCTAATGATACAACACTCTTTAAAACACTTTTAAGAACAAGCTTCAGAACCTGGGATGTGAGTGTACTTTATTAAGCTTTCCTACTTAATATTTTATCAAAATTTTACTTGTTTCAGAGACCAGCAGTTAGCATAATGGCTGTCACTGGACTCCCATGCAGTTGACTGCAGTTCAAATCCCGGACCCGGTGGCTTAAACTCACGCCAGGCATGTGTGAAGTGTGCCTAGGATTTGGAGAGGAGAAGGAAGGAGAAGGGATTGTGGTGTGGCCATCGCCCCTGGGGGATGATTTCTCATTTTCTGTCTCTGTCTCTCTCTGTCTTTCTGGCGAGTGCATGCGCCGTATAGCAAAAACCTCTCCAAAAAAAAACATTTTACTTTTTTCTGAACTATTTCAGGAATGAGATGTGTAGAGGAAAGATGCGTCAAAATTTAGGAAGGGATGAATAGGAGCAAACCACTGTAGGTGTTTATAGACTAATATCCCTTGCTAGATCAGAGATTAAAAACAGTGATACAAGTATTTAAAGTCTTCAATGCGGAACTTCTGCCAAACACCTGTTAAACAGTACAATGTACTCTGAGTGACATAGGCTATGTGATAAAAATGTGGAAAGGGATTTAGCGGGTGTAAATTCAGCCAATTAAATCTGTCTACCCTGATAATGAGATGTTTTGGACATGGGAAGGTGTCAGTATTTAAATGTTAAGACTTAAGGTGGGAGAAGATTAGAACCTGGATCTTGAGATGTAAAAGGAATGAATGGGCTTTTAGATCTCATCTGATGTATGGGAAATGGCAGTTACAGTAGTTATCATATCTGTAGGTTTATCTGAGATGTATTTGGGACAGTAGGTACATATTATACCCTCTGTTTTCTTCATGTTAGACAATTCAGTTCTTATTAAAACTAAACTGGAAGGTAAGAGGAATGAAACCTAAGAGCCATAGCCTTCTAATTCCTCCCTTGTTTTTTCTCACATGTCTTAACTTAAAAATCTTTATCAAAGAATGTTTATCAAAATATCTACCCTGAAACTGAACATAGCTATATAAGAATGAATTAAATTTACTAAGATTTAGATATAACAGTACATTTAACTTTATATGAGGCCACTTTAAATATTGGCCCAGTTAAGAATTGCCCAAGAAGACTCCATCTCTTGCTGAATTACCCTCCTACCATGTCTATTTAAGGATTTAGGCAAGCATGGGACTAAGCAACTAAATGGGCACTTTGTATTCTGAGCTCCTCTTACTTGTTAAGTTCAAACAAATAAATCTTAAGCTCCACACAAATAATTGGTGTATAATTCTGCCCATGAAAATGGTTTCTGAAAATCAGATATCTCTATATACTTTTCTCCATTCAGAGCTCGCTCAGAAATGAGGACTTTGCATGTCTATGGAGAGAACATGAGCATAGTCCCATGGTTCTATCTGAGTAAATACAGGGGGATTTTCTCATGAATACAACCTTTGCATGTATTACCATATTCATGGAGCCACTCTTCGAACTTTCAATCTTTTAGGGTAGACAGGGGTAGGATCTGGGAATGTGGGGGTGAATTTATTGTGTTCTTGTGTAAGAATAATATTTGGAATATTGACATCTTTTCCACACCTGGTATTTCTTGTTTGCTTTCCTCACACAAAACAAACCAGGTGTCAGAATCCTTGAAGAGGGAGGCATGTAATAGGTTGAAAAAAACCCTAGCTTTTACATGTCGAACACTGAAATAATTTGATAGTCCTACAGAACTGAATAGAGAGTATGCCAGTTCCTGGAAAGACATGTAGAGGGACCAAGGTACACTGTAACTCATGAGATAATAGAATATAATTGGATCCCAGTGGCCTCAGCCAATGCTGGAGTGAACAGACAATTCAAGTGTTCCTTGACTCCAACAAAGACTTGGCACTCTATAACCTCCAAAAATTGGACACGACCCTTAAAGATTGGGAAATATGACATGATAACATTTAACTATATGCTACTATCCTAATAGAGCTTTAAATTAGAAGCTAAACTCTGAATTCATATTATTTATGCACTTCAGCCTATGGACTGAAATTCATATCTGCCACACTAAACTGCAATTAGACAACTAATCTGGTGTACATAAGAAGAACTCCCTTTCTTGAGAGGACATATTGCCTTTTGCTATAGAGACAATGATATGTATATACAGGAAAATAATCAATGTTAACTTCTCCGTGTTATATTTCTTATTTTTAAAGAATTATTTTATTTAACTTTATTTATTATTATTATCATTATTATTTTCCAGTTTGATCAGAGAGAGACAGAGAGAGAGAGAGGAAGTGAGAAAGCAAGCCACCAGGTCCGAGACTTGAACCGTGGTTGGCCATGTGGGAGTCCAGTGCCTTTAACCACCATGCCACTTGCTGGCCCCCTTCGTGTTATATTTCTAAAATATGAAGCTTTAATCACACTAATCTCTCACAGATGGATAAAGTTTATCCCACAAAAGTTGAGCCACAAAGATCATCTAGCATATTGAGTCATAAGACATTACCTGGGACTATGTACCAATCAGATGTTCGGAAAATTCACAAATGCAAACATGACTGCAAAGAAAGAGGAAAAAAATCTTGACTCTAGCATATTTTTCAAAAACTAAACTCATCATGATAGTGGTAGTATAACTGGTAGTAGTAATAATATTAATACATATCATTAGTATTATATTTCTTGGTTGTGCATTATTTGCCCAACACTATACTAAATATGTACTTATGATACAATTCAATCTAAACCTTGCAATAATTTTATCTCCAAAGTCCATATGTCTTACTATTCTATCATACTGATATCCCTAACCACCAAGAAAGATTAAAATAGGCTTACCAAAGAGGGAATCAGCTCCTAAGTGCCTTAAATATAATTCAGTATAGTATTTTCTTTAGACTAGTATGTGCTGCAAGAATATAGATGTTAGCTTGAGTATGATTTTTCTGAGTTTCTCTGGATTTTTGTCAATGAAACACAGGCTTAAAGGGAAGAATGAATGGTGAGCATTTTATTTTTTATTTTTTACTTTAACAAGTGAATAAATGAATAATTATTCAAAGGACATAACCTCTTATTTATATATTTCCAGGCTAGGAAAACAGAATGCCTACCTCCTTTATTTTACATGGCACATTAGTTATAACTTCTAAAACTGAGCATGTTAGAGATAGAGATGAGTGATAGTATACCTCTAGACATGGCTGAAGCATATCTGGAGACGGACATCTCATCTTCACTTTTATTTTTATATGTGAAGAGCAGTTCTTCACAGTTATCAGAGTGAAAATTCCATCTGCTACTTGCTATGTACAGACTCTGAGCTGAGGCCAAAGACCTTTAAAAATGCTTATTTGTTACAAGAAAATACAATACATTTTCAGAATCTTCAGATATTGAACCAGAAAGATTACAGAAAACTCTATGCCAACAAGAGCCAGTGGAGATTATAAACATTATACAGAGGGGAAAACAAAAGCATCCTGAATATCCCTATTGAGTAAACTGCCTCATTATTTAGTTTTGAAACAGAACTTAGATTTTTTTCCCCATTGTCTCTGATGTAATTTCAAAGTCAGGCAGATAATTGGAGAATGGGAAAGCAAAAGACATGTACTATTATACATGGCAGGAGCAAATGGAACTGAGAAAACAGGGGAAGAGCATGCACAAGTTTGACTTGATTCTTTTTAGGAAAAAAATATTGACAAATATTGATTAAATGAGAAGCAGTTATACATACCTCTAAAACCCTCAAAATTGTAAGCAGCTTTTAAAAAATATATTAAATGTATGCTGAAGGCTGTTTCTTCAAAAAGTCATTTTAACCTCCTTCTTCATTATCTGTAGAAAGTTTATATTTCACAGTCCTCTTTGTTTTTTGTTTTGTTTTGTTTTGTTTCATTTTTGCTATTGGAAGATGGAGCTCATCAGAGAGACAGAAAGGGACAGTAAGAAATCATCCCCCAGGTAGGACAGCCACTCACAATCCCTTCACCTCCATTCTCCTCTCAGGATTTGGGGCACACATGCACAGGAACCCAGCATATTTTCTTAAGCCACTGATCAGGGCTATGTGGGATCCAGCCATCTTAACCTCTGCACCCGCTGCTGGCCCCTAGTCCTGAAATTTTTAGAGAACATTTCGGTCATCACAAGTTCTCCTCTGAAAGCTGCATGTTTGTTTGTTTTAAAGTATGGAATATAATACCAATATGGGCTGGTATACACTGTGATTGATTGATAAATATTTTTGATTGACTTTCCTTTTCAGATATTCATGATACTTGATAGCAATGTGGACTAGAGATACACGTATAGCAAAAGGTATGAGCATAATTGTATGCATTTTTATCTCTTATCATTACTTTTTTATTCTATTGATTTTTTTAATCTGTACCCATTCAGCTCATGAATTTGAAGAAACTTTCCGAAGAAAAGCTACTTTTATATGTCCTTGCTTGTTTTTTTTTATTTCCAAGTAGGTTTTTTACTAGCCCCAAAGGTGTGCATTGTTGGAATAATTTAATACTATCCTAAGGCTAGTCGATTGTAAACAAGTCTGCTCTATGGAAAAACTGCTTAAAAATTGAAACTCAACATCTCAGACTATGAAAAGGAACGGACTGAAGATATACTTTATAATAAGGCTATTCAATTTCCATTTTAAATCAACACTCCCTATTGAATTTGGGATGAATGAGAAAGAAGAATACTAAATTCTGAACTTACGTCACGTAAATACAAGCAATGATTAAAAAAAAAATTCTCTATAATTTCACAAAGGCAATTATAGCCCTTAAAGTCTTACATGAACAAATCCCCTTTACAGACCTTGTTTGGGTCACATGTCTTTAAGTATGCTGCCATCTTTCACCATTTAAATGACCACCAGAAAGTAGAATTCAAATGATGTAATCTAGAGATTGGCAAACTTTTTTTTCTGAAAAGTGCCAGAGAGTAAATATTTTTGGCTTTGTGGACCAACTATCACAATTACTAAACTCCATTCTTGCTGTTAACTCACAAATAGCCATTAGCAATAAATTAGCAAATAGGTTTGGCTATGTTGCTATAAAACTATATTTACAAAAACAGACAGTGGTTACAGTGGGCCTGAGAAAACAAAAGCATCCTGAATATCCCTATTGAATAAACTAAACTATAAAGCATAGTTTGCTATATTTTTAACAGTCATTAAAATGTAATCTTTCCCATGAAAGAATGAGAATCCTCTGTAATATTTTATGAAAAACAACTGTTATATTTCAGATATTTCTAAAGTATTACAACTACTCCATTATCACAATGTCAAACACATCCAGTTTTTTACTGTATTGATTGATCACTTTGCGTAGTCATATAAAATGATTGAAAAAGTGGTGATTGTGGGTTTTTTTTACATGCTTTCCTTTTTTTTATTATTATCCACTGCTATCTAACAGAACAGGTCAGTTTTTGTTGTTTTTCAGTTTTGTTTTTTTTTTTTAACCTTTCAGCCATTTCCATGGTCAATAAACAGCTCAATACAAAGCTCTGAGGGATTGAACCCATTCTTAGTCTTTAAAATCTTCCTGAAAAGAAGTTTCACCCATGTAAATTATTAAAATACCAATGCCAACAAAACAAGCTACTCAAGTAAACATCACATTGTGGTGAATGTATAATACTGAAGCTAATTTATGAAACATTCCTAAATGACATTCAGTTTTAAGATGTGCCTTCGCTCTTATTCACGGCAGTCCATTACAGCACTATGTTGATTTCACTATGTCTGCCTACCTCTCTCCTTGATATCCTCAGAAAGTAGAGTGCCCTTTCATGGGTTTCGCTGCATAAAGACTGTTGAGAATGCTTTACTGGTGTTAGCTAAGAGCTTTAGTTTACTTAGTGGACTCCTGAAATACTGTAACTTAAGCCTGTCCTTTTGTAGACTGTGACAATGTTTTATTATCTTGTTACTGTTTAAAGTAGAAGGACTTTGCCCACTTAAATTAGCAAAGTGTATTTTCTGCTTTCAGTAACAATGGCAAAATAGATCTATTCAAACTTTACAAGTGGGAAAAAGGATGGTCAACCATTAAGTTTGAAACAAGAAAAGCTTACCATTTTTTTTTCTTTTTAGGGTTTTTATTTTTTGGGTGGGGGGCATAGGGCAGATGCACTTTGCCAGAGAGAGACCCGCCATATGCTTCTCCTCTATTCTCATCTTGGAATTTTAGGCACACATGCATATGTGCCTGACATGATTTTCAAGCCTCGAGGTCTGGGACTCAAACTGCAGTTGGCCACGAAGGAGTCTAGCACCATAGCCACTCTACTACATGCTGGCTCCAGAAAAAAGCTCACCTTTTACCCTGATTTAGACTCTCATGTTCACTACATCTCATTTACTTTATATGTTGGTAGCAAAGAAATAGTGGGAAGTTCTCAGAGAGTTTCAGTTATAGTTAATATATTCTATGTCCAACCTGCACATACATCTCGGAATATTAAATCTACCTGGCATCAAGCAGTTCATGCCTTGAAGATTAATTACAAGTCTAATAGGGAAGATAAACAACCCATTGCAATTGCAGAACAGTAAGCATATATTTTCTTAATCATGGAGAAATTACTAAATTCTATTCATCACAGGTGTGTAGGTTTATGTTATCAGCATCTGCTGTGAATCATATGAAGTTATTATTTTTATTCTACAGCACCAATGGGTGTTTATGAAAATAACTGTACACTATACAATTTTGATTGCGCAGAGAGAAAAATAGTTATTTGGAATGCAATTTGGACTGCAATATTTCTTTTCGTTGCCTCTCATTTGGCAGCTTAGCCTACTCAGATATTATCATCAATATGCCATACATAAACTTACATTCATCACTGGTACTTAGGCTTATTAACTAAACAGCAATTATATTGTCGTAGAAGGATTATGGGAACGCATACAACTGTGTGTTGCAATGTTTCTTTCTTTATAGCACAATGCATTTTTTTTGTTGTTAACAACAAGCCATAATGTAAACAATCTGTCTGAAAGTCAAAGAAGTATCATTGATGGCAAAGGCAGCATTTTATGAATAGGCCCATTTATAAACATTCTTTTATCAAATTTAGCAACTCAGCATTTTCAAACAGAAAATGTATTGGACATAGATTGCACAAAAGTTCCAACTGTAATATGCAATTTCACAAATTAAGGTCTGATCGCTAAGGTCTGATATTTAGGCAAAATCACAAAGATCATTTTAACTCAATCTCGACTCAGTCTCTGAAAAAAAAAATGAGTAATTTGTAGAGTTATCATTTCCCACAAAATTAATGTGTAACTTCCCTCGAAAGAAAATGGTAACTGGTTGCACAGTATGGCAAACATTGATCTCCTTTGGGAAATCTCAAAACAGGCCCCAGCGTTTGTGATTTCAGATCAGCCAAAAGTAGAAGAAACAAGCACGTTCTCGTGAATCTCACCCCCACCACAGCAAGCTTGTGGGCCACATGGTCCTTACGTTCTCTTCACAATGCTTAGTATCTGTAACAGAAGAAAACTCATTCTCTCTTCTTGCCATGTTTCTGTAAAGAGTCCAGAGGGATTATGTTTCCTGCTACTCACTACTCACTACTAATTCAGTGGGCAGGTTATTGGGGTCCATGACAAAAGATCTTCCAGAGACTCATGGACTACTTAAAACTCAGAGATGTGGATAGAACTAAAAGTGTCTGGATTTTATTTTTTTTAAGGGCATAATCGAAAGAGAGAGCCTACAAGTTATTTCATGTAAAGAATAAAAAAAAAAATTACTTGAAAACGTTCTTCCCCAATCTGATAGAAATCTTACTTGTATACTTAAAAATATGAATATGTGGAGAGAAAAACACTTTCACTGACTGAAAAAAATTAAAAATAATTATCAGCAGTTGTTACTATTCCGGTAAATAATAAGTTATACTATGCAAAGTAATGAAAGTCATATTAAATTATTTTGCCTGATACAACCAAGTTTGTTGACATCATTGTAATTCAGTTCTAATTTGCATATATTAACATATTTTTGTATTCACTGTATAATAGCTTCTTCGAACAACGTGGTATGACTCAGTTTGGAAAGTTAGACCTGGCCAATAAGAAACCCCAGGCTTTCTTTTCAAGCTTCAGGCAATGATTTCACCTGAGTTTGTATGAACAACTTCAGTTTCTTCTGCCTCAGTCTGTGCTGTGGTTCCTCAGAGGTGATGATTTTAAGTCCTAGAAGTCTTTGAAAGAAAAAGCAGATCTATATGAAATAGGATAAATCTATCATTTATTTTTATATTTAGAAAATATAATGCAAAATTCTCTTTTATTTTAGACTTTTCACTGCTATGTGGTCCAAATGTTGGGTAGACATTCCAATATTAGAAGAAATGATCCACTCTTTACATGCAGTATTACAATTCTCAGTCTATGTACCCTCTTAAAATCCTGCTGATTTTTCACACTCTTTGAATATAAAAAGGCAAAGACATGAAACATAAAAGTATCCTTCTTTTAGGAAGGACTCTAGAATATTGATTTAGAGTGTATATTCCCTGGAATGTCTTTCCCCCTGATTTTTTTAGGCTGATTTCTCTTTCAACTTGCAAGTAATAGGATTGATTTAACTTACATTTAAATAAACTATTCAAAGGAAGTCCTTTTTAAACATTCCTAGATTGGTTAGATTATTGAGCACTATGCTTTTTTTTTCTTTGAATAAGTATTATTTAGTTTTACTTCATTTTCTATAGAGATTTCTATTAATGAATATTTTAGGAAGAAAGTTTTTCTTATTTTTTCTGTCTTAAGAATATACATAAAAATAATAAGCGAGATTTAATTAATGATTATGTGGGAGGTAGAGACTTTCTTCTAAGAGAAAATTCTGCACTTGAAAGCAGAATTGTTGACTGCACACATGAACAACTTGCTAATTGGATTACACTTTTCATTCTTACCTTGAAATTTGTGTTGTTATCTCTATCTTATAGATGAAGAAATTGAGGCAGATAATGGTTAAATAACCTGCCAAGGCTATACACTTGAGGATTGAGAAAGAAAGAACTCAAATCAAGGCCCTGAAGTTCTCAAGTCCCTGTATTTCCCATCCACTGTATTATCTCTCTGAGCTGTTGCCCTGAGAAAATAGAATGCAGGTGTCATTTTTTCAAGATGGGGGAAAGTGCAGAAAACGGAGACTGGTGAAGGGTAAGGCAGGAGAGAGGGAGAGAGGAAACCAACCCTGGAGGTGTGCTAGGTTTGAAGTAATGCTATAAATCTCTCCCTCCCCACCCCCCGCAAAGATGTTGAAGCTCTAACTTCAGAGTATTCATGAATGTAGCCTTCTTTGAATGAGGTCTTTGTAAATGACCAAGTTTTTCAAGCTACATGGGCCATAATTTGAACCTCAGTTGGCCATATGAGATCTACCTCCCTTAACCAGTATGCTATGGAGCCAGTTGACAGATGACCAAGTTAAGTAGCAATCATTAGTGTGAGACCTAATACAGTATAATGTATCCTTTTATTAAAAAAGGAAATGTGGACACAGATATACATGGGAGAATGCCATACAAAGATGAAGGCAGAAATTAGCACGATACATCCATGAGTAAAGGAATGCAAAAGATGGTAGACAAACCATGTGAAGCTAGTCAACAGGCATGGAACAGATTTTTCCTTCCAGCTCTCAGCTCTCAGAAAGAACTATCCCTGTTGATACCCTCATCTAGGATTTGCAACCTCCAGAACTGTGAGACTATATATTTCTGTTGTTAATGTCACTCGGCATAGTACTTTATTATTTTTTTAATTAAAAAATATTTTTTAGAGAGAGGTTTTTGCTATAGGGCATGTGGACTTCCCAGAAAGACAAAAATAGAGAGACAGCAAGTGAAAAATCATTCCCAAGTGGGATGACCTTGCCGCAGTCTCATCTGCTCCAGTCTCCTCTTGGGATTTGGGGCATGCACACCCTGGGCATGAGTTTTGAGCGTCCAGTCCTAGACATGAAGGACTATGTGGGAGTCCAACGACATGCCATTACGCCATCTGCTGGTCTCAGCAGGGTACTTTATTATAACAGCCCTAGGAACCTAATACAGTGTACTCCATTCACCAAGCAGAATGAGTTAAATGGCAGTTATATGTATGAGTCTAAGTTCAAGGGAGAAGCCTGGACTTGTCACTATTATAAAATTCATATGCAGTTAAATTGAACAGAATGCTTCCTTATTAAAATAAGATTCACAAATGTATAACTATTTTTATGAAATTTTGGCTTTTAATTACAAAATTACCTACATCTGTACATATTTTATGCCAAATTAATTTTACTATTTTTTATAGTCCTACTGGATGCTAACTTAATTCTATAGCCTATATCTCTGTCACCATCACTGTCCATGTACAACTGATAAAAGAACTACTTTGCAAATAGTTAATGTCTAAGTATAAAGATTTAGCATTGGTCAGACACCTACTATGTACCATAAATTGTCTTATGGACACTATATGAATGTTCTTATTTTAAGTCTAAAATATTTCTTAGTAGCAACAGACAAATCAGAATTTTATGTAGTGATCTATTTGTAGTCAGGTAAATGTAACAAAATTATAATAATGGTGATTCCAGGATCATGATACGTTTTAAATATGTACTAGTTTTTCTCTTTGTGGGTTCATTAATCACCATAAAATATATTACTATATTGATAATGTATCAACATAACCAAAATTACAGTGGGCATGTATTTGTCTTCTAGTACTAGATTGAAGAGACTGTATGTGTGTGTGTGTGTGTGTGTGTGTGTGTGTGTGTGTGTACATGTTTGTGTGTATCAGTCATATTCTTATTCTCCTATAATTAGCAACTTAACTTTGGATGATATAAGGAGAAAAGTTTATTAAAAAGAGAATGGAGGACAGGGGCCACAGAAGTTATAATGGTTACATGGTCAAGCTCCCCCACCCCCATAGTTAACTGTGGTTTGAGTCCTGGACCAGGTGGCTTAAATTCATGCCATGTGTGCATGTGTGCCCAAAATCCCAGGAGGAGACTGGAAGAGAAAGGATTGCAGTGTGGCCATTCGCCCTGAGGGGTATTTCTCACTGTTTCTCTGTCTCTTGGGTGAATGCACATGCCCCATAGCAAAAATATCTCAAAGGAGGGGGAGAGAGATTGAGAGAGAGAGAATGGACAACTTGATCCTAGATAATTCACTCCTGCTTCTTGCCATTAGGGAGAGAGACCCATAATGCCATTTTATGATTTCAGCTTCCACGTCAAAGCCAATAGCAATGTCATTGATTGGCAGAAACTAGATCATATACCTAGGTCTGTTAGAAGTTAGAGAAAGCAAGAATCTGGTATGCTAACCTTCTATTATAGGAAATAGTCTCTTACTCCCAATTAAATCCATATGGTGAAATATGACCAAATATAAAATAGAGATTAAGATCTTGCATAGTATAAGGATAAAAATGTTTAACCACACTGTGTCAGATTGTCTTAGCCATCTGTATATCCCAGTTCCTAATCACATGCATAAAACATAACAGGCACCTAATTTAATAAAATAAAATAATAAGAAACATAGACAATAATAGCACCTACTAAGTGAAGTTTACTTTTATTATTCAAACTTAAACAGGGCTCACAATTTTGACCCCATGCTAAATTTCATAGTTGGACCCGTAAGTCTATAGGATCAATTGCTTGGTTCTGTTTAATCTAATATTGGATCACTACTTAGATTGAGATGTATATTCAAAATATGCAAGCGTTTTGTTCATTTAATGAATAATCGTGGCAAATTTATTAGAAATATTTAATTCCCTGTCCCCTAAAGCTATAATTTCTCATTTGAATTCAGTTGTCAGGGAAATAAGGCTAAAGTGAAATCAGTGTAACAGCATTCACTTGGGAGAGAAAGTAATTAATAAATAGATCTGGGAAAATGTGTTGGCCAAACACTGAAGAACTAACCAATTAACACAGCCTCTCACTCATGGTCTCTGGACGTCATTCATTCATTATTCAATATTTGTTTATTGGAGAACCAGTGTAACATGCCGAACACACAGTTAGAACTGCAGTTATAGCCTACATAGAAACGTAAAACAGTGTAATATTTCCACCTTAAAAGGTGAAAAAGTGGGGACCCAGCAGTTAGCGTAATGGCTATGTCACTGGACTCCCACAGAGTCGACTGCGGTTCGTGTCCAGGACCCGGTGGCTTAAAACTCACGCCGGGCACGTGTGCGTGCGTGCCCAGGATCCCAAGAGGAGAATGGAGGAGAAGGGATTGCGGTATGACCATCCCTCCTGGGGGGTGATTTCTCGCTTTCTGTCTCTCTGTCTCTCTCTGTCTGTCTGGCGAGCGCACGCGCCCTATAGCGAAAACCTCTCAAAAAAAAAAAAAAAAGGTGAAAAAGTGGAGAAATTTTATTTTCAAGAAAATAGTATTGAAATTCTATGATATAGAGTGAATCAGGAAGTTATTTTTGCCTGAATTATCATACATGTTTCTGTGTCACTCCAGATGTAATTGTCAAGTACAGTTTGTCTCCTCGGTCTTTGCCATATCCTTTCTTTGGCCTTTCCTTCCATATGCTTGTCTCTCTCCTGCCTGTGGTTTTCTATTTCTGTCTCCCTTAAAAAAAATTTAAAAAAAGATACCACTTTGCCTGCTGTGCACTAAACTGAATAAGGAAATGATATCCATCAACTTTATCTCTTGGCACCATTCTTCCTGGAAATATATAGCATGCTACTAATTTTCAGGTGAATAAAATGCCCTTGCCACCTGACTGGGGATATATGGATATAATCTATTCTTTTGTGTGTGCTTTTCACTGCTTTGAGGAACTCTCAAACTATAGCACTAGGGGGAAAAAAAAGAAAGAAGAAAAATCTAATTTGTCTCTTTTCTTGTCGTCTGAAGGACAGGATGTTAGAACATTTATTCAGTGTCCCACAGGCTCCATTAGTTTAATATAGCCCACTACAACATTAACTCTTCTTCCAGGCTGTACTTTTGCAAAGGACCAAGGACCAAGAGTCAAAAATTTGGAAGGGGAAGGCCAATGAACAAACTTACTATTCTGCTTGACGTAAGGTACTATCTCTATAAAATGTGTCTGAACACACAAGGAGCTGTCCATCACAGCATCTGAAGTCAGAAATAGGCTAGAGGGAGGTGGAGTACAACTGTCATTATATGCTTTGATGTAGCAGTCAATTCTTATCTTTCTCTGAAAGTATTTGTTCATCCACTTGCTAACTTTGCTATCCCTGCTTTGGAGATGCAGTTGCATTATAAGCTTGGGACCAGTGAGTTTGGGAACAGTTAAACTGAAATTGTAATCAAACACCATTGGAGGTATCAGTGCTAGGGATTTACACATACTTGCTAAATATCATCTGAGGTACATTTGTTCTTACCTGGGTTCCAAGGATCATGGCTAAAATAGAAGTAAATGGGGGAAAACTGAGTGTGGTATAATTTACAATACTGGATACTTTAAAATGCCACCGTGTTTTTATCCATACCCTACTTACCAAAAACAACTCTTTTAAGTAAAATTCCAGGAACTAGGAATTCAAGATTCTTCAGAAACCAGACATGTGATGAGCCACATTATTGCTTTGTCAAACTGGAGAACAGATCCTTACCTATAGGGGGTAGCAAAGACTTAGCTCTAACCAAATATTGCAGGTAAAAATGAAGCTGAAAAATTAGAGGATATGGAAGCATGGAAAATGGTTACAGGTACTGGAGACAGTGTGGGAAGAAGACAGGAGATGGGAAAAGTGAGAGGAAAGGACTCAACGAGAAAAACAGTGAGGCAAGACATTTAAAGGACACAAAGTGGAGAATTAGCTGTTGATGATAACGTGTATGATATCTTCAACTGGACTGGTGTAAAATGTATTCACGTTGGGTAATTCATTTTATAAGCTGTACTGATGTATAGTGCTTGAATCTATAAAATAAAATAATAAAAAGAAAAAAAAAAAAGAAAAAGAAAGCCCAGACCTGTAGTGGCTTTATCAAGATAATTCAGAAACCTCAGTATTTATGTAAAACTCTCCCAATTTTAAAATGTTTTGCATATTAAACTCTTTTCCTTAAAATATTGGCAAATAATTTTAGATCATTTTGAATGTACAAGAGAAAACACCTTTAAAGTACAAACCAGTTTTTTTTTTCTTTTATTTATTTAAGTTTAATAGGGTAGGGTGATTATGCTTGCCAGACAGAGACAGTGAGAGAGAAAGTGAGAAATCAACCCCCTCTCCTCTATTCTTCTTCTGGGCATGAATGCACATGTGTCCAGTGTGATTTTCAAGCAACCAGGTCAACAGATCAAGGACTCAGACGTCAGTCAGTTATGTAGGAATCCAGCACCTTAACCACCATACCACCTGCTGGTCCCCAGGCCAGGTTATTAACTGGTAAGCACATACATGTTGCTTCCTCTAGCTCAAGTGAGAGGTGATTGGAACTATTATATTTTTCTTTCTGTTTACTCCTAGAGGGAGAGGGAAATATCAAAATTTCAACTTAATCTCTTAAATCAATGAATGGATATATGTTCAATCATTAGCTCTGAGAGTTCTAATTAGAGACCGTCTGACCTCTATAATTTTATTCCTCCTTAGTGTCCTTGTCATCATTTAAAGACTACATAATTCTGCAAGTTATTGTTTTAAAAAATAGTACCTTTTTCCTTTTCCTTTTCTTTTTCTTTTTAAACTTAGAGATAGGATCTTGCTATGTGGCCTAAGCTGAACTCAGACTCATGATCCTTCTGACTCAGTCTCCAGAGTTGAGATTGTAGGCACTGGGGTTACAGCATGTACTTCCAGGCATAGCTTAAGCTGGTATGTTTTGAGAACATAAATCAAGACTAAGCTCACAACAAAAGAGTTTACAAAATTATCTGACAAAGACTCCATTCAGGAATATTTATTATCAAGATAACCTTTATTTTTTCCTTCACTGAGATGAATACACAAACCATTTCATAAGCTCACTATTTCCTTTACCCCTACAACACTGTATAAGCTATTATCTATAATTAATTAATTAAAATTGATAAACATTTAATGTTTCTCAATATTCTGCCCAATTGAACAATATTGTTATAGCCTTGCTAGTCCATGTAATTTCCACTTACTTTAAAACTTTTAGAATTCTTAAAGAATTGGGACCAGTAGGTGTCATGGTGGTTAAGGTGCTGGACTTGCACGTGGTTGATCACAGTTTGAGTCCTGGGCCTGGTGGGTTGAAAATCACACCAGGTGCACATGTGTGTGTGTGTGTGTGTATGTCCAACATCCCAGGAGGAGAATGGAAAATAAGGGATGGTGGTGTGGCCACCCCACTGGAGAAGAACCTTAAAAAAAAAAATGATTAGCACAAAATCTATTCTGGATGCTTCTTTAGAATAATATTTAAAACATATAATGAATATTTTGATTAGGAAATTATGTCAACCAAATCTTATTTATTTTCCTGACATAATAATGTCAGCTTACAGTAAAGAAAGACAAGTGGGAATTTCATGAAGATGAAAATTACAACCTCTTAATAGCAGTGACACTGGTAAATACTTATATCTCATCTTACTATCTCAGATTTAACTCAGAATCAAATGATCTTGATATGTATCCCCATCATGAATATAATTAGAAAAACCTATTGAAGGTAAAACACATATCCTTTTCAGGAGACTGTTCTGTGGAGTAATTTAATCATACTGGAAAAATCTGATAGAATTAAAAAAACTATAACTGTTCCTGAAATCCAAAAGCCAGGCACCACATGTTACATCTTTTTGTGTATAATTCCAATCTTATTAAATCTTGGAATACATGTAACAAAATGCATGCTTTTTATATCTTTGCTTTTACTAAAATCTATTATCTAGTATGGGACATCTTATAATTGTTTTCTCTTATTTTGGGACAGGCCTTAGTATGTCTTTATTGAATATACACACATATTAAGGTTTCTCAATAAGATCTTCACTATATATCAACTAAACCACACGTATGTATTACAGCAGCTATTTGAGTTATAGATGCGTATTTTGGTGGTTATTACCAAACAACCAAAACTTCAGAGAAGATAATTTCTTGAAGTGTACTTAATTTTAACCTTTCATCTACTGAAGGAAAAAACAGTTTAATGTCATACAGTGTTTGTCTTTCAGAGTCTGGCTTATTTTACTTCGCATTAAATCTTCTATATTCATTTACTTTTTATCAAAAAACAGGTTCTCATTGTTCCTATGGCTGAATAATATTCCATATTGTATATATGCCACATTTTTTTTGGAGAGGTTTTTTTTTTTTCTTTTTGCTATAGGGCATGTGCACTTACCAGAAAGACTGAGAGAGACGGAGAGACAGAAAGCTAGAAATCACCTCCCAGGGAAGATGGCCATGTTGCAATCCCTTCTCCTCCATTCTCCTCTTGGAATCTTGGGCATGCACACACACGTGCCGGCATGAGTTTAAGCCACTGGGTCTGGGACTCGAACCGTGGTCAACTACATGGGAGTTCAGCGACATAGCCATTACACAAACTGTTGATGCCTTTGCTACATTTTTAAAGTCAATTCTTGGGCAGTCATCAGTTCTTGGTCACTTACATGGATTTGATGTCTTAGCAATTGTGAATAATGCTTCAATGAACATGGATGTACAAGTATCTTTCTGATTATTTTCCTATTCTTTGGGTAAATATCAAAAAGTGGAATTACTGGGTCATATAGAAGTTCTATTTGTCCGTTTCTGAGGACCTTCCATATTGTTTTCCATAGTGACTGGACCTGTTTACATTCCTACCAACAGTGCAGGAGGAATCCCTTTCATCACAGCCTTGCCAGCACATACTCTTATTTTCTTGATCAAAGCCATTTTTATGAAGTTTAAGTTGTTTCTCCTTGTGGTTTTGATTTGTATTTTACTTATGATAAGAGATATTGAACAGTTTTTACATGCATTTTGACCATTTTTAATATCTTCTTTAGAGAGTTGTCTGGCTTGAAGTATATTGTATATCAACCTCCATAATGGGGTTGATAGAGTGTGAGTGTAAAGGGCTCAGAGGAGAAATACTAGACTTAAGAATGTAAATTTCTTTGATGAAAATGATATGTGTGGGGAACCAGCAGTTAGCGTAATGGCTATGTCGCTGGACTCCCACGTAGTCTACCGCGGTTCGCGTCCCGGACCCGATGGCTTAAAACTCACGCTGGGCGCGTGTGCGTGCATGCCCAGGATCCTGAGAGGAGAATGGAGGAGAAGGGATTGCGGCGTGACCATCCCCCCTGGGGGGTGATTTCTCGCTTTCTGTCTCTCTGTCTCTCTCTGTCTGTCTGGCGAGCGAACGCGCCCTATAGAGAAAAAACCTCTCCAAAAAAAAAAATAAAAGATATGTGTGGTACTCTCCTTGATTTGTCATGTACTGCATGCAAATTCTTTTTAAAATTGTTTCTCATAAAAATTGAAAACTCAACTTTAGGCAGGCCATTTGACTTTTGTTTCAAGTGTCTATAAATTTCAATCACTACTGATAGTTTGATTGTTTCCAACGTTTTCCATGTGTTGGAATCCCCTGGGGAATTTCAAAAAATAGCCATGATTGCGGTCCCTTAGCAGAAACTGTGATCTAATTGAGATGTATTCTGTGCTTTAGAACCTTTTAAAGAAAATCTCCAAAAGATTCTTCTTTACCTTTTACATTTTTTTAAATTTATTATTATTATTTTTAATTTGAGAGAGAGAGAGAGAAAGGTGAGAAACAAGCTGCCTGCCTGGGACTCAAAACATGGTTGGCCATGTGGAAGTCCAGCACCTTAACCAGCACTCCTCCTCCTGGCCTCTCTAGGAGATGCTATTGTGTTGACAAGGTTGGGAAACACTGTGTTAGCTCAGTGTTGTGGTTCTTTTGTAGATATTTCCTGAGCATTGGCAGTCTTGCTTAGTGCTTATATTTCAGAGAAAATATGAAGCACATGAAAATATGTTTAAGAGTTCAGTTCTCCTAAAGGATCATGACCAAAATGAGGCTAATTAAAATAAAAATAAAAAGATGCCTAAAGAAAGATGACCTAGGTGTTGGAGGTATGGCTCTAGGAGTGTGGTCCAAAGAAATCCTGTGTGTTTCAGTGATTTTGGAGCCCCTAAGGCTCTCTTCCTACTGAATGAAGCCTTGGGCTCACCTACATTTTTGTAAGAACAAAGTACTAATTCCATTGGGCCAATTGAACACAGTATTTTGAGAAAATGTAGATAATAGTTCTATAAAGATATACAGTATTTATGAGGGCATTTCATTTAATGGTATTTAATTTAGATGGCTGTATACAAGTAGGGTAATAATTGCATTGGTGCTTAATGTACTGGGAACCACATTATAGCAATCCTATATAACATAGAAAGTGTTGAAAGAAACAATTTTATGTGCAGTGTAAGGTAAATGAATATTTTATTGTGCTCCCTGGGTGCCTGATAAAAACGAAATTTTCTTGGTTATCATTAGTTCACTACCAAGAGTAATGTAGTAAGTGCTTATGGGTGTCATGTCACAATCGTCTCATTTTCTTCTACACAGCTTGAAACTCAGTAAGTAAGGACATAGCTGCTAACAAAGGAAGTGCCTGATATTTATTCATCATCTGCCAGGATTTCATTGCCACTAGAACCAAATAAATAATAATGTATATTAACAGCTTATACTTCAACTAGTAAACAGGATACTTAGAGTTCAGCACAAAAACGTCTGACATAGAACAGTCTTTCAAAGTGGCTACTAGTAGAGCTAAATTTTAAACTTTAGAAAGCATATATACATTTACTTATACATTTTATTTGGGAAAATAAAATAGGAAAAATAATATAATCCTATTGCTATATTTGACACAGACTTTTACTTATGTAGTCAATACTTATACTTATAGATTAAATAGCTTTTCAAGGGGTCCACTTTGAGAACTTGCATTCATTTGCAAATACAAATTTTAGTTTATTGATTAAAATTGTACATTATTGATAGGTCTTACATAATTATACATTATATAAACTATTTTAAATAGTGACAGTAAAGTATGTTCTGATATATAATCAATAAACAAATCATATGTATGGAGACATAGAAGAAAACTAAGAGATAATCTAGTCCATGGCTTTCAATTTATATATTATTACATTGAAGTCTGAGACCAGCAGATGGCATAGTGGTTATGTTTTTAGACTTCCACATAGTTGATAGTGCTTCAAGTCCTGGACTTGGCAGCTTAAAACTCATGCCAGGTGCATGTGTATGCATGTCCAAAATCCTGAGAAGAGGATGAGAGGCAGGAATAATGGTGTGAACATCTACCCTGGGGGGTAATATCTCACTTTCTGTCTCTCTGTCTCTCTCCATCTCTCTGGTAAGCCCACAAGTGCTATAGAAAAAAAAAAAATCTCTCTCTAAAAAAAAAGAATAAAAATACATTGAACTTCAACAAATATTTTCTGAGTATCTATTTTTTTCTTTATAGACTAGACAGGATTTTTTTTAGACTTATTTTATTTTTATTTATTAATTTACTTATTTATTTATTTAATTTGACCAGACAGGGACACAGAGAGAGAGAAAATGTGAAAGCAAATGACCAGGTCCATGATTAGAATTATGGTTGGCCATGAGAGAGTCCCATACCCTTAAGCTCCCCACGCCATCTGCTGGCCCTGAGTATCTATTTTTAAATGTGGATGTAGAAATGAAACCCAGAACTGAGATGACTCTACCTGAGGACCTAATTGGAGCAAAAGCCTACAGTTTGTGTCTCCAATACCAGGGTCTGCATATTTCATGATGGTAAATAATACAGTCCCGTCTGCCACCAATTCACTACCACCAGCTGCACCTGGTACCAGAGCAAGTTCTCTAAACCATCTATTCAACATTTTATTATGAAAAATTTGAGATACATGGCAAAACAAAAAGAAGCTGAATATGAATACCATTACAATCACCACTAAGATTTTTTTGATTGATATTCACTAAGCTGTTTTCTCACAGCCTACTCATCTACTCATCTCTCTCTTAACTCATTATTCAATCTTATCTTTTACATACCTTTTAAGCTAAATGCCAGAAATCAGTATACTCCTGCTCAAATGCTTCACGATATATATTAACTAGAACCCTCTATGTGTTGCTTAGAATGAAATGCAAAATCGTAAGTGCACATGTACTGGATTTTGATACACGCATCAACCTGTGTATAATCCCTGTCATGGTGGAGAACATTGTCATCACTCTAGAGCAGGAGTAACAATCTATGGCTACCAGGCCAAATCACGTTCTCTGACAGTTTGTGTAAATTTTTTTCAAGACATAGCTACTCACATTTATTTACATATCGTGTATGGAGGCTTTCGTACAAACATAGCAGCATCGAGTAGTTGCAGCAGGGCCCACAAAGCCTAAAATATTTACTGTCTAGTCCTTTACGGAACCAAGGTTGCAAGGTACATTAGAAAAATGTCCTTATTATCTGTCCTAGTCAGACACCAGTTCAAAATTTTCAGACAAATGAAATCACACTATGCGTACACTTTTGTGTAGAGCTTCCTTCACTTGGGGCCAACAGGTGGCATAGTGGTTAAGGTGCTGGACTCCCATTTGGCCTACTGCGGTCCTTCAAATGGACCCAGCAGCTTGAAAATCAAGCTGGGAGCTTGTGCCTATGTGACTAAAATCCCAGCAGAATGGAGAGAAGGGATGGTGGGTGGCAATCTCCTTTGGAGAGTGATTTTTCACTTCCCCTCTCATTATCTCTCCGTGTTTCCTCTCTGGAAAATCTATGCACTTATAGAAAAAAAAAAAAAAACTGTGTTTCCTCTCTGGAGAAACTATGCACTTATGGAAAAAAAAAAAACTTAAAAAAGAAAAAAGTTTCTTTCACTAATTTCACTGTTTTTCAGATGTATTAATTGTGCTGAATTATTCTATAGTTGTTTATTGCTGAGTAGTTTCCAGTGTATGAATATATTCCAGTTCACTTATCTCTTATGATAACATCTGGTTTGTGTGTAGTTTGGGACTATTACATAAACAAAAATGCTTTGGAGACTAGGTGGTAGTGCCGTGGTAAAATGTGACACTCTGCAAGGGAATCCCACATGGCAAAGTCTGAAGACTTCAACTAGGGAAGTTCTGTGCTTCACATCTAGAGACCTCCCTGCATAGCCTGGGTACATGCTTGGCCATAACCTGGGGCTGATTGAAACCTGTGGGTAGATCACAACATTAAGCAGTCACAGACAAGCCATATGCTGGGCAATGGCTTGCTTTGAAATCATTGAGATCTATTCCCTCCCAGGGAGCAAGCATTATCTGTTTAAGATGGATCTATCCCTATGTCTAAAATAGTTTCAATATATTCCATCTTCCAACATTGTCCACTGGGTGTCAAGTTATAGCATAAATTTCGGTGAGGGCACTCAAACCACATCAGTGTTTCTGCAGTTTTATAGGAAACTGCTAGATTGCTTCTTGTAGTAATAATATTATCTTCTTACCAAAACTACATACTCCACATATGTTTTTGCTCCATATCCTTGACCATACTCAATCTTATTTTGTTTTTGTTTGTTCATTGGACTAATTTAGTAGGTACATCATGAGATCTTATGTGCCTTTAATTTGTACTTTCAGGATGACTAAAAGAAATGTTTTCCTCTAAAGTTCAGTATATTTCATATGCATCATTATTATGGATGGATCACATAGCTTGGGTTGTAATTTGACTTTATGAGAGTATATGCAATGGAACCAGCAGTTAGCGTAATGGCTATGTCGCTGGACTCCCACGTAGTCGACCGTGGTTCGCATTCTGGACCTGGTGACTTAAAACTCACGCCGGGCGTGTGTGCATGCATGCCCAAGATCCCGAGAGGAGAATGGAGGAGAAGGAATTGTGGAGTGGCCATCCCCCCTGAGGGGTGATTTCTCATTTTCTGTCTCTGTTTCTCTCTGTCTTTCAGGCGAGCTCACACGCCCTATGGCAAAAACCTCTCCAAAAAAATAAAAAAGAGTATGCGCAAGAGTACAATGAATGTAAAATTTCCTGATCTAAAAATCCAATCAAAGTTTAGGTAAGAGAATTTATTAAGTGGTTGGTTTATTCTATCATTTATTAATAGAATTATTTTTTGATATTTATTTTTGTTTTTATATATGCTAAGATCTAGTATTATCATAGGAAATTTTTTAAAAATGTCCTTGCTTCTAAGGAATATACATCCTAGAAAAGAGACATAGACATCAAATGTGTAACTATAAACAAACAAGACAAAGATACTGAGACATCCTGTAAAGAAAACTGTATGCTTTAAAAAATATATTTATTATTGTGTGTTACTTTCAATAGCAGCAACCACATTTGTACGTAAATCTGGTTCATTGTCTCTCTAGGACCCATTTTCCCCTATCATTCATCCTCACAGAACACTAATTTTTTGGAGGTCCTCTAGCTCATTCAGGACAAGTTAATCCCCCAAGTGCAGGGATGTGTCGGGCTGGCTTGATGTAGTGCCATCCCAAAGAATAAATCAGGCCAATGACATGCTAGGGAGCTTTTGGCAAAGTTCTTCCCTGGCCATCAAGAAGAGCTTATATAAATACTCATTCTTTTTTTTTTAAAAGTTCTTATCATGTACAGAATTAATTATTGTAACTATTTGAACTATTCTCTGCCATCTTAAATTTAATTGCAGCTATGAAATATCAGAGCATCTCAGAAGCTTGAGTAGCTGAATTAAATTCTTTTTTAAAAAAATTCTTATCATGTACAGAATTAATTATTGTTAACTATTTGAACTATTCTCTGCCATCTTAAATTTAATTGCAGCTATGAAATATCAGAGCATCTCAGAAGCTTGAGTAGCTGAATTAAATCATGCCTGAGCTGCACTTTACCATTGGGGTTCTTAAATTATATAATTCAGTGAACTTAAGTCATTGGTGATGGATTTTTGCAGGAAAAATACTGATATATACATGTAGGATAAGATAGAGGCAGTTATCAAAAGAATCAGAAGAGAAGTTCATTCATGAGGGACAGCAAGTACCAAAACTCACTGAAAGATGGAAAATACTGGCATTGTTAGTGTAAAAAGTAAACAAGGAGAATAGGTTTTAGGAGACTGGTAGAGAAGAAAGTTTCAGAGTTTAGCAAGAACTAGATGACAAAGGTACTAAAACATAATTGTGGGGAGATTAGATTTTATTATATGTATGTATGTTATTGTTGACTGTAGTTATACTACTGTGCTATAAAACACTAGGACTTAATTGTTACATAAACTGTAATTTTGTTTATCTCCCCATCTTTTACCCCTTCCCAGTCTCTAGCAACCACTATTCTACTCTCAGTGAGGTCAGTCAACTTTTTCAGTTTCCACAAATGACTGGGAAGATGAGAGATTTCTTTCTGTTCATGGCTTATTTCACTAAACACCATGGTCTCCAGGCTTGTCCATATTGCCTAAAATAACAGAATTTCTATCTTTTTTTTTCTTTTTCTTTTTTTTTATTTTTGCTACACGGTATGTGCACTCAGCAGAGAGAAGACAGAAGGTGAGAAATCATCCCCCAGGGGTATGGCCATGCTGCAATCCCTTCTCTTCCATTCTCTTCTTGGGATTTTGGGGATGCACCTAAGTGTGCCTGGCATGAGTTTCAAGCTGCCAAGTCTGGGCATTAAACCGTGGTTGGCAAATGAGGAGGCCAGCACCTTAACCACTACACCACCTGCTGACTGAGTTGAGTAATATTTGAGTAATATTCTGTGTGTGTGTCTGTGTGTATGTACTCAACACACATTTTTTTTCTTTTATCTGTTATTGGACACCAAGGTTGATTTCATATTTTGGCTATTGTGATCAGTACTGTAATAAACATGGATGTGCAGATATTTCTACCACATACTGAGATCCTTTTTTTGGAAATATACTTATTAGTGGGACTGCTGGATTATAAAGTAGTTATATATTTAGTTTTATGAGGAACTTCCATTGTGCTTTCCATAATGACTCTCCAAGTTCACATTACCATAAAAAAGTTTTTCTTTCTTCTTATCCTCACCCTTCTTTGTTATTTTTGTTTTATTGATAATACCCATTTTAACTGGGGTGAGGTCATGCCTTATTTTGGTTTTGTTTTCTATTTCCCTGATAATTGGAGATGTTGAATAGTTTTTTGTATACTTAGGACCACTTGCATGTCTTCTTTCAAGAAATGTCTATTCAGTTCATTTATCCATGTTTAAATTGTGTGTGTATATATAAATATATATATCATTTTTGCTGCAGAATTGGTTAAGATCTTTGTATATTCTGAATATTAACCCCTTGTTAGATGAATAGTGACTGTGGTTTTTAGGTCTTATCCAACAAATCTTTGCCCAACCGATGTCCAGAGTATTTTCTTTGAGTTTTATTCCAGTACTTTTATAGTTTCTAGTCATAGATTTCAAACTATAATCTGGTTTGAGTTGTTTTTTGTGTGTTGAGAGATAGAAGCCTATATTCATTCTTCTGCATATAGATAGTAAGGATTCCCAAAACTAAATATTAAAGATAGTATCTTTTCACCAATGAATATAGATTTATTTCTGAAGTCTCTGTTACATTTCATTGCTTTATATGTCAATTACCACAGTTTGTTTATCTATTAATCTATTGATGGTTCAAGTCCCGAACCTAGTGGATTAAACTCACGCCAGGCTCATGTGCGTGTGTGCCCAAGATCCAGAGAGGAGAATAGAGGAGAAGGGATTGTGGCATGGCCATCCCCCCTGGAGGGTGTTTTCTCACTTTCTGTCTCCCTATCTCTCTGTCTTTCTGATGAGTGCACACGCCCTATAACAAAAACCTCTCCAAAATCAAAAAAAAAAAAACAAGATCCCAAGAGGAGATTGGAGGAGAAGGGACTCCAGCATGGCCATCCCTCTTGGGGGGTGGGGTGATTTTCCGCTTTGTCTCTCTGTCTCTGTCTTCCTGGCGAGTGCACATGCCCTATAACAAAAACTTCTCAAAGAAAAAAAAAAAAACAAACAGTGAACACTAACGTATAGGTTTTGTGTATACATATCCTTTTATTTATTTGGGGTAAATACCTAGGATTTGGATTGTTGACTATATGGTCAGTGTATGTTTAACTTTTGAAGAAACTGCCAAAGTGCTTTATGAGACTTGTTATTTTTAACTTTTCTAATATTGATCTTAGCAATTTAAGTATGTGTGTGGTGATATCTCATTTGGTTCTAAATTTTATTTTCCTAAAGACTAAATGATGCTGAATATCTTTTCTATTTATATATTTTTGCTGGTAAAGTATCTTTCAGAACTTAAATTCATATTTAATTTTGTTTTTTTTTCTTGAATTTTAAATTTTTTTTATATTTTAGATGCAAATGCTTTGTCAAATATATGACTTGTAAATGTTTTCACCCAGTCTGCAGCTTGCATTCTCATTCTCTTTATAGCAAATTATAAAAAGCACAGGTTTATCATTTTGATCAGTACTAGTAGTGCTAGTACTCTAATTTTTTCTTCTTGTTTAACATTGCTTTGAGTTTTTTTTTTAAGTCTTTTTATTTTCCTTTGAACAATTACACTTAGACAGTAAGTGGACATAAAATGCATTTTTAAGATCTCACTTTGGTACTTTTATGAAGAATTAATAAAGAGTCAACGTGAACCACAATTAACATGATCAATATTTTTAAACAAATAAAAAAAGAACAAATAAAATAACTTAATTTTAAGATCAACTAATAGATGCCAATAACAATTTTATATTAAAATCAGACATAATGTATAATAAATATGTTAAAATGATAAACATGTTCTGAATGTTGTGGTAACAAGATATAAAAAGAAAACTACTGCTACAACATAAAGGAAGTGCAGTGGTAGTGTGGTGGTTAAGGTGGATGAATCCCACATGGCAACTGTATGGGTAAGTCCTAAATCCAATAGCTTGAACGAACACAACGGGTGTGTTTGCCAAAATCCTAAGAGGAAGGAGGAATGGAGACAGGACTGAGGCCTGACCATTCTCTTGAAGGAGTGTTTTCTCACTTTTCCTCTCTTTTTCTCACTCTGTCTCTCCCTGGCAATTGTGCATACCTTCTGGCAAAATTAAATAAGAAAATAGATAGATAGATAGATAGATAAATAAATAGTTACAGATATTCACAAAATCTTTCCAGCTACTCAGAAACCTGAGGCAGGAAGATCATAACACAGAAAGACTCTCTAAAATAACACCACGCACACCACAAAAAAAAAAAAAAAGAAAAGAAAAAGAAAAGAAATTGAAACTAGGTGTGATAACTATTGTGTTCCAATATTAGAACATGATAATCTGAAATAAAATGTAAAATACAAAATATGTATAGAACATAGCTACAATCACATAAAAACCCATCATAAAATGAAATATCAAAAAAAAAAAAAAGATAGGGGGAACCAGCAGTTAGCGTAATGGCTATGTTGCGGGACTCCCACGTAGTCGACCACGGTTCACGTCCTGGACCCGGTGGCTTAAAACACGTCGGGTGCGTGTGTGTGCATGCCCAAGATCCCGAGGGGAGAATAGAGGAGAAGGGAATGCAGCGCGACCATCCCCCCTGGGGGGTGATTTCTCGTTTTCTGTCTCTAATGTCTCTGTCTGGCTGGCTGGCAAGTGCACACACCCTGTAGCGAAAATCTCTCCAAAAAATAAAAATAAAAAAGATAGGGAGAGATGTTCACATGTTGAAATATTCACTTTGTAAGCTAAATAATGTGATTGACTGTATGAAAGAAAATGAAATTAAAAATAAAAAAGAAAGTGCACTTAAGAACAAACTAAAAAAAATGAAATATCAAAAAGGTAGAATATAGTGTGTATTTCATAGTTAAAAATATAGCTAAATGTAATAGCTATTTATCTTATCTGATGTATCCTATTTTTAATTTTGTCTTTTATTCTTTTTCTTTATAAAAGTTTACATAAATGAACAACCTTTTATTAAAGTTTATATAAATTTAAAAAAGTGAAATTTTAGTCTAAAACAAACTTAGTAAATGGGAGAGTTCTAGACTAATGTTGCTTTTCGCAATAGACATAGATAAAGAGATTTTGTGTTTTCAAACCTTTTTGTGAAATCTTTTAGAAAGTATCACTTTAAGAAATCAGTGGCAAAGACACTCAATTTTACCAGCCATCTTGTTTTCTAAAGAGATTCAATCAAATCCACGCCTTGATTTTAACTTTCTCTTACAGCCATAAAATCCAAAGCCCTGGAGTCAGCAGGTGGTGTGGTGGTTAAGGTGTTGGACTTCCACATGGCCAACTATGGTTCAAGTCCTGGACTCAGTGACTTAATAAATACACCAGGAGCATGTATGTGTGTGCATGCCCAAAATCCCAAGAGGAGAATGAAGGAGAAGGGATTGTGGTGTGGCCATATGCCCTGGGGAGTGATTTATCACTTTCCATCTTTCTATCTTTCTCTGGCAATGGCGTGTTCCCTATGGTAAAGTCATAACAAAACAAAACAAAACAAAGCAAAACACCAAAGTCTGGAGTGATTGCTTTATCTTCACTTTAAACAAGCAAGTTTTCTTAATGCAGAAGTGCTTAGTAGAAAACAAATGGTTTCATTTATACTAAATATATAGTCTCAGTTTTCTTCTTGAAAGGTTTTGATCTCCTTGAAAAAAAGCAGGTAAGACATGACTGAAATTCAAGGCATAACTGGTATCAATGTGCTACATCAGGTGACCGAAAACCATTTCTTAGTGTAACTAGGTTTTGTTTCCCCGTGAGCCATATTTACATTTCATTTTACTAGCTTTAAGTCAAGGTTGTTTCTACACTGAGGGAGCCCAGAATATTTCAGCGTTAAAAGGGGCAATGAAGAGTGATCCCAGTGAAGAGAAATCCTGGTTTTGAAAAGTATCTGGCCATCCAAGGCTTTAAAAGACCTGCATTGTGGTCACATGGGAACATATTTGCACAAAAATGACAGATTTGTTTAACCAAAGCTTTGAAATGTGATGAAGCTACCAACATAAGCACTCACTAAGAGAGATCAGTATTACTTCTGCTTAAAAGGTTTGGGACCAGGGTAATAAGGCACCAGATAAAGATAGGATCTACATCAAGTAATTAAATTTCTAGTTTGTCCTTGAAGTTGTTCCTGTCTTTTTTGCTTTCCCCCTAATCTGGTAATAGTTATCCTTTGATGAGGCATATAAGTTGCTAGAAATTCCTAGACCTCTGTTCTTTACCATTTTTACATGAGGCTACCTTGGTCTAGTGTCTTCACTTGACCTTTTCAATCAGCCTGGTTCTTTCTGTAGCTTGAGACTACATGTATTCTAGAATCATCTGGATAAAGTGGTGGACTGACCGAAGTCTCACTTTTAAAATACAACATCCAGACCATCAGTGTCCCTACCTGCTCTATGAGCCTTTTGCTAGCCTCAGAATAGACCAGGGAGCCTTGAATTAAAGGTGTCTGGAACTTCTACCTGAACTCTGCCTTCAGACTACTCACAACCACCAGCTACCCCAAACTCATACTTAATCCATTGGTCACTATGTTTTGAGTGTGTTGAGCAATGTGAAAGTGGACAGCACCTGAGGGGACTAAAGATTATGTGCAAGTTCTAATCTAAATTTAAGCAGTCTCTTATTTTGCTTCAGTTCTCTGAATTGCTTTCCTGATGCTTTCCAAGGGTTCACAGCCTGGTCTCCCAGCCGGCTTCGTGGAGTCGGGTTGAGCAGCTGTGAGGTGAAAACTAT
>NW_006159967.1:2814297-2822982 GCF_000334495.1 Tupaia belangeri chinensis | reverse complement strand
TCTGTCTCTCTCTGGTCAAATTAAAATAAGTGAATGAATAAATCAAATTAAATAAACCACTCTTTTAAAAAATGTTTCATTATTCAATAATGAGAGAAGACCCTGATATTGCCCAGGGTCCTGCATTAAGAAGAACCCTTTGGCTGGATCCTTCTAAGTTAAAAGAGCTTCCAGTTTCCAAGGCCATATTCACATCCTTCATCTGATAAAAACAAGAACTTTACGGTCAATTTTGGAAAATATTCAAAAAGTATCCATTAAATTCAGAGGACCCAGGGAGGCTTGGGGAGAGAGGCATGATAAAGATCTGGCAACTTTTCTGAATTATTTGTAGGAATGTCTAAAGAAAGGCTTTTGTGTGCATGTGTGACTTCAAGTGTCTAAAGCTTGTCTACCTAACACTTTTTTAAAAATAGTTTGAATGTAAGCTAAAGAAAATGCTTAGAGTTTTCTTGGTTAGTGAGAGTTGATGCAAAATCTCATGTGTGTTTGCATAAGAAGGTGATATGGCCATCCACCAAAAAGGAAACAATTAAATAACATGGATCTGTGGGCATTTTAAAAACTCAAGTTATTTGGGGCCATCTGGAGGTGTGATGGTTAAGGCTACTGGACTCCCTCATGACTAACCATGGTTCGATCCCAGATCTGGTAGTTTGCTTTCTCACTTTCTCTTTCTGATCAATTAAAATAAGTAAATAAATAAATAAAGTTAAATACAATAACTATTAAATAAAAACCCTAAAGTTATTATTTTTTAATGGATGAAAATTTAATTTTCTTACAGCAGCTATTTATTTCCAAATTAATTCAGTTTGAAAATAAGATACCTGGGGCAGCAGGTGGTGTAGTGGTTAAGCTCTGCACTCCCACATGGCCAACCACAGCTTGAGTCCCAGATCCAGTGACTTGAAACTCAGGCCAAGCACATGTGTGTGTGTGCCCAGAATCCCAGGAGGAGAATGGAAGAGAAGGAATTGTGATGTTGCCATCTAACCTAGGGGTTGATTTCTCATTTTCTCTCTAACTGTCTCTCTCTGTCTCTCTGGCAAGTACATGTACCCAACTGCAAAAAAGTGCAAAAAATTATATAAATAAGTAAATAAAATACACATTAGATAAATTGAAAGTTTTTTGGTTCTATTGTTGCATAGTCTTTGAAATACTAATTTCTTTGAAGTGCTTAGCATGTACGGACTTCTTTAGTAGTAGACACTTAATTTCTTAGCAGTGCCTAGCATGTACGGACTTCTTTAGTAGTAGACACTAACCTTATTTGATACAGATGAAATTAGTTGTCAATGCAACATGTGTTAGAAGTTGATGAAATAAAGCTCTAAGTTAGAGAAATAAAGGCTTTCTTTTTTTTTTTTTTTTTGGTGTAGGTTTTTGCCTTAGGGCTCATGTGCTTGCCAGAGAGAGAAACAGAGACAAAGACAGTGAGAGGGAAAGTGAGAAATCACCCCCCAGGAGGGATGGCACACTGCAATCCCTTCTCTTTTCTCCTCATAGGATCTTGGGCATCCACACACATGCACCTTGTGTGAGTTTCAAGCCACTGGGTCTGGTATTCACACTGCGGTTGACCATGTGGGAATTCAGCGATGTAACCATTGCACCATCTGCTGGCCCTCAGTAAAGCCACATTCTGAAAAAACAGAAACCAAAAAAGTTTACATAAATTTATGTAGATTTCCTCATTAAATGATAATTATTTTAAAGTTATAGTACATGAAGACGTATTAAAGAATAAAGTCCAGGGGTGTTTTAGAAAAGCCCTCACGAAGGATACAGAGGCTATACAAATCAAATATCTTGTTCAAAGTCACACATTTGTTGACAACAGAACTGAGATAATTAATTCAATTCAGCAAATTTTGAATTGCTAGAGGGCACACACACTTGCCAGAGAGAGAGCAAGAGTGAGCAAGAGAAAAAGCATCCCTTTCCTCCGTGGGGAATGTTCATGCTGCATCCTCATTCCTTCACTTGGGAACTAGGCATACACACATATGTACCCGACATGTTTTTCAAGGCACAGGGTTTCAGTTTGAACTGCAGGTGACATTGTGAGATCCAGCTCCCAATGCACAGAGCTTAAGCACTGTGCTACAGGACCAGCCCAGAAACAAATTTAAGAGTCTACTACATGCCAAGCAACATGCTAAGTGCTGGAAAGACAGCGTTCTTATCCTCCAGGCATGTGAACTTTGAGTGAATAGCATAAACAAGCAATTAGAGTAAAATTGATGAAGTGCCATAATAGAGAAGAAGACAGAGTGCTATGGCAGAATGAGCAAAAGGCTCTGGGCCCAGTTCAGGTGATCTGAAGTCACATATGTAAATAGGATAAGGTAGGATCTCTGTAGGCTGATGGCAATAAAGGAGAAGGTTTGATCTGTCTCCTGCGTAACAGCAATAATTCTTTCCCAAAACTCAGATGCTCTGAGTAAAATCTCTCAACAGCAACCTCTTTTCCATTAAATAAGACTTTTCACAGTAGTAGTCAGCTGCTATTTTATGATAGTTCTGCAAAACACTCTACCTCCAAACTCATTAGCACATAAAATAATTATTCATTTTTCTTTACTTAATCCATATGTAGACTGAGGTTTGGCTAATCTCTGAAGGAGTTGACAAATTGTCTCAGGCTGTGGGTCAAGTTCCGGACTACTCTATGTATCCTTCCCTGTTCTTAAAATATCAGTCCTGAGGGCCAGCAGATGGTGTAGTGGTTGTGGCTCTGGACTGCCACATGGTCAACTGCAATTAAAGTCTGGGTCCTGTGGGTTGGGACTCAGCAAGGCACTTGTATGCCCAAAATCCCAAGAGGAAAATAGAGAATGAATTGCGGGGTGCCCATCTACCCTGGGAGTGATTTCTCCCTTTCTCTTTCTCTGTCTCTTTGTGTGTCTCCAGTGAACACACACTCCCCATAGCAAAAATCTTAAAAAAAAAAAAAAATAGTATCAGCTCTGTTGGAGACATGCTCTTCTCACGAAGAGAGGCGGAACCCTTAGAGAACAAGTCCAATCACACAATCCGATAAGTGTGTGTTTATGTGATGGTCAGTCAGGTGTGACTCTACGAAGGGACATAAGAGAGGCTTCGAGATACAAAGGGTATTATACTCATGGGTACTAGTACCAGGAGGTAGGATGTGCTAAACAGGACACATGGGAAAGCCTTAGGTGGTTAAAAGACAGAAAGGAACTAGGGGAAAGCAAAAGTTAGAGCTTTTATCAGAATGTCCATGGGAAACTTGGGATTTAATAAATAGTTTAGGATTGGCTAATTTGAATAACACCAGTGAGTGCTGTAGGGTTGGTCCTAGTTACTTGGTACTCAACCCTGGGGTGATTAAGATAGAAGAACATTGCCACCTGGGTGTTCAAAACAAACAGAAGAGATAGCTTTGGATTCATTGGCTTGTATATCAAAAGCATGTTTGACTGAGTCTTTTGTTATCCCTAAGAATCAGAGGTAGTTTCCCAGGTAAGAACTCTCTCTCCCCAGAAATGTCTTAAGATATCAAAACAACACAACGTATAGAAAAAAAATTAAATTATATAAATAGTACACAAGCACAGTTTTAGAACTCTGTTTCCTGTCCATTTGTCATTATACCACTGGCAAAAAGAAGTCATTTTTATATCCATATGTGATGGCGCCTGGCAAAAATATGGTTCTATACTACAGGGGTCAATACAAGGAATCTACTGCACAACTCAACCCAAATCCCTCTAGCTATTTCCTAAAACACAGTTATATGACTATATATAACAAATGATTATTTTTGCATTGTAAAATGCTTAAAATTTAATGGGACCAGCAGATGGCATAATGGCTATGTCCCCAGAGTCCCACATAGTCCATCAGGATTTGAGTCCCAGACCAGGTGGCTTAAAACTCACGTTGTGTGTGTGTGTGTGTGTGTGTGTGTATGTGTACTCAAAATCTCAAGAGGAAAATGGACAAGAAGGGATTGCAGTGTGGCCTTCCCCCCTGAGGTGGGGGGAAGTGACTTCTCGCTTTCTGTTTCTCTGGCGAACACATGCACCCTCTAGCAAAAATCTATCTAAAAAAAATGCTTAAAATTTACTGGTCAAATCTCTCTAAAAAATGCTTAAACTTTACTGATCAAGTTATATGGTTTGTTATGGTTGTTAACAGATGTTCATCTGCAGCAGCATCTTCTACTTCTAATCTCTGTCTCTATTTCTCCATGATCTCCAATACTATCATAAAATCATTGCAAACATAATGGGTAAATAAGAAAACCACCACGGAAACACACTCAAGACAGGCATACACTGAGATAAAATTGTTTATTGAAAAGACACTGAGCTGCATCTCTTATGGGAAGCAGTCTCCAAGGAGCACATAGGCTTCGTGACATTTGGCACACTTTTCACTTTGTATAAAAGTAACCCTGCCATCTTAACATTTGTTTTGATTGTTACTCAAGAATTTCGCTGCAAGTCATTTTGTAAAAAAAATGCTGTATTAAAATTTGGGGACATAAATATATTTTTGGTTGAGTAACTTTATAGCTCCATGAAGAAAAATAACTAAAGGACATTTCTTCAGGAGTATGTTAACCAGGTAGCTATTCTTGGGAGTTTGCCTATGTCAAGTGCCACAATTCAGAGCGATTTGACATGTTAAAAATTAAAATACTAGAACCTCTTAAACTTAGGTGAATCTCAAATATATAATTTTGTACACCAATACAAAAGCACTGCAGTTACATAATTGACAGATTCATCACATAAGGGTTGTCAAAATATAAAATATCTTTTTTTATATTCTCCCATTATACATCTTTATAATGCACAATATGATTTTTCAAAGTATACATATGGTACATGACAATCAAGTCCTGAAGATTATCATATACATCTTTTTCTATAGAGAACTTTACATTCTTTTGTCTGTTAAATGTTTTTTCCGTATGCCCCTCCCACACACTCTCTATAATCCACTTCTGTCCATTACATTCTCTAGTATCTACACTTATCCTCTCTACTATTATAACTTCAAGTCATATAATGTCTGCTATAAAGTGCATCCGCTATATACTAAGTGATGATATACAGTTTGTTCCTTTCAAATCTGGCTCACGTTGCTAAGCATTTTAGTGACATTCATCCACTTTGAATCAAATGACAGAATCTCATTGTTTCTTATGGCAGAATTCTAGTCCATAGCATACATGTGACACAGCTTTTTTTTTGGGGGGGGGAGAGGTTTTCGCTATAGGGCACGTCGTGCGCTTGCCAGACAGACAGAGAAAGACATAGAGATAGAAAGCGAGAAATCCCCCCCCCCCCAGAGGGGATGGTCACGCCGCAATCCCTTCTCCTCCATTCTCCTCTTGGGATCTTGGGCACGCACGGACACGCGCCCGGCGTGAGTTTTAAGTCACCGGGTCCAGGATGTGAACCGCGGTCGGCTACATGGGAGTCCAGCGACATAGCCATTACGCTAACTGCTGGTTCCCTGCCACAGCTTTTCAATCCTGTCATCAGTCTTGGACACTTAGGTTGACTCCATGTCTTAGCTATTGTGAATAATGCTGGGATAAACATGCATGTGTAAGTATCTTTTTTGCTTGGTATTTTCCTCTTCTTTTAGTGAATACTAAGGAGTAGGATTCACAGGTCATATGGTAGCAAAAATATGTTTTAAAATCTATGCATTAAAGTTGTTCAGTGTGACTGGATCACCCAATACAGACAGATGTTGAGAATAAATAACTCTCCCGATTAAATAGGTTTGCAGCGTATTGGGCCTTACAAACCAAATGCATAGACTAAAATCTAGACCTCTAGGGAACATAAAAGATCATTGAATATGTTTAAATGGAAAGTGTTCTGATCACATTTTCCTGTTAAAAATAATTACATTAGTATTACAGTACAAAGAAACAAGGATCTAGGCAGAGATACAAGGTCAAAAGGAAAGGGATATTCTCCCCTTATAAAGCTGGGGGAATCATCCAGGTGAGAGATCATGACAGCCCAACCTAGGATTCGAGTAGTGATGTGGAGAGGGGTGGACAGATGGGAGTCAGAGCCAGGACTGGGATCCATTCTTCATTCAGTACATTTTTATTGGTAATAACCTAGGTATTAAAGATACATTCATAAAAGACATACTCTTTTCTTATGTTTTTTGCATGTTTTTTAATTGCCAGAGGGCACATGTACTCACCAAAGATAAGGAGAGGAAAAAAACACATAGCAATGGAGTGTGGTCTCATCAAAATCTAGTCTTGTTCTGTGAGGAGCTGTGATCTGCTGATCCAAAGCTAGCCAGATTGACTTATTTCAGTATGTCATTGTGATATCATATCATTGAGCGAAGTTGGCTTGGGATACGGACACATTGTAGGGTGAAAATTAGGCTCTCCAAATGTCTATTATGTTTTCTAAAGGGGTCATTCCTATAGCTGTCACTGTTCTCTAGCTTTCTTAAAAAAAAAAAAAAAAAAAAAAAGACAGATAAAGCTGTGGTGACTGTTCTCCTCCTAAAAGGTGGAAAAAGATGAGATGAGTCGAGAGATCCAACAGAGCCTCCCCCAGTTCTGCCCTGACACTCACACTAGCATTTGAAGCTTCTCTCCGCTCCATTCCTTCTCTTTATTTTTCAGTTTCCACCACTGTGATTGCTATATTAGCAGTAGAAGGAAATGATGGCTTCGTTCCAAATGATGATGCTAGGTTGTGGAAATTCTACGAATTACATCTCTTATGTAATTAAAATTCTCAGCTGATTTCATCAGGTTTTTTTTTTTTCTTTTTTCTCTCCCAGATGGGATGGAAGAAGGTTGAGTTCAGTTTGATATAAAATCTTGCTGTTCAAGATGAAGAGAATAAAGTAATTTGTTATTACTCCCCACTGCTTCTTCCTGAGGAGTCTGATGTTACAGAGAGAAGAGAAACAGCTGTAGTAAAAGCAGCAGTAATCTCTCTTTTAGACAAATCTAAACAGCCCCAAAATGAGGACCCCATTAACCACATGTTCCATAAACCACCACTAATCCACCTGTTCCAAAGCAGCTGAATTTGCAGTTTCAGGCCTGCAAAGCTGAAAGGTGGGGGCGGGGGGGAATGACAAAGAGAACAGGAAGAGATTAATAAGAGAATAAAGCCAAAAATCTCATATGGTGAGCCTCCCTGCATCTGTTTGCATATCTGGAGGCAGAAAAAGACTGTGATTAATATAATTCGATTCATCAGGGATTCATTGAGCGCTTAACAGCACTCCTAGCACTGTTTTATATCCACTGGGGGCAAGAGGATTGTAGACCACATCAAATTAAAGCCATACTGTGCCCACTTTCCTCAGGATTAGTGCAGTGCCCACACACTATTTCCTCATGTAAAACAATCACATGCTATTTGGATCAGGGATATTATCTACCTTCAAAACATTCTGCCTCCTCTAGTAAGTGTCACTCAAAATCAGCATGTATACGTGGGTGAGGGAGATATAGTCCACTCTCTTCTACCACTTGCTGAATTCCATAGGAATGATTTTTTTTAATTGTAAGCATAAAAAGAAATGTAGTACATATTTACAATGTGACAAACATTATGGTGGGAATTTTATGTGTCTTGTATCATATGATTTTCATAGTGGCCCTACAAAGGGAGTAAAATTTTTGAGGAAATTAAGGAAGAGAGGGATCAAGTAACTTCTTCAGGTCATATCTGAAATCTAAATGAAATGCCATTTATCTGCCACACCATAAAACAGCCCTTCTCTCTCATTCTGTCACGTTCGTCCATCATCAAGCTTACAATTTTGTTTCCTGTCAGAGACACCTCTTTGTGAAGTTCTGTCCAGCACTGATTATTATGGTTGCTTTAGTTTATTCATTTTTCAGACCACAGTTGCTATTATTACTGCATGGCAGACACTTTGTTAGGCCTTGGGAGAAAGCAGTCAGTGCTACATTTTCTTCCATAGTGGTGGCAACATTCTAGTGAAGTGTCAAGTGATTCATACAGAAAAATATGGGTCAGCTATATTTACGATAGTTTAGGAACAAAGGTTAAAACAGGCTGTAAGAATAGATAAAGAGGTTATTGGGAGGACCAGCAGATGGCATAATGGTTACGTTGCTGGACTCTCATATAGTCAACCACAATTCAAGTCCGGACCTGGCGGTTTAAAACTCATGGTGGGTATGTGTATGTATGTGTGCTCAAAAATCTCAAGAGACTGGAGGAGAAGGGACAGTGACATGTTCATATCCTCTGGGGGTGATTTCTTGCTTTCTGTCTATCTCTCCAGTGAGCACATGCACCCTATAGAAGAAATCTCTCTCTCTCTCCATATATATATATTGGCCAGGAAGTCCATGAAGGATTCTCTATGGAGGTAAGCCTCTGCAGTGACCTGAATCACGAGAAGCTATGAACCATGCAATTATCTGCATGATGAATGTTGTTTTAGGCCAAAGAGGAATAAATGCATTGGCCATGAAGTGGAAGTTTGTTCAATATGTTCTAAGAACAGCCAGGAGGACAGTGTAGCTAGAAGGAGTAAGAAAGAGCATAAGTAGCAGAAGAGGTTGTAGAGTGTATCACACAAAATACAATAGGCATGGGAAGGGATTCAGGATTTATTTTAGGTATTATAAAAAAAATAAAACTATTGATGGAATTTGGATAG